>NC_059202.1:38702119-38835020 GCF_020615455.1 Coregonus clupeaformis
TTGTTTTCGCTCCACCCTTGTACTTGATGGATTAATTAAGGTCACTAATTAGTAAGTAAGGAACTCCCCTCACCTGGTTGTCTAGGTCTTCATTGAAAGGAAAAACAAAAATCTGCAGAAACTCGGCCCTCCGTGGAATGAGTTTCACTCCTGGTTTAGATTCATGGGAATATCAGTAGTTGAGTGGGAATATCAGTAGTTATGAGACTGCTGAGTAGAAAGGTCTACTGGAATAACTAAATGTGGGATATTGAAGTGGTGTATCTGTCGTTGAGGAGAAAAGAGGACAATTCTATTGAGAGCAACCAGCTCTGAGTTAATTAGACTGTCCAAGCTTCCTATCCTCCCTCTCTATTCTCTGCTGCAGAGAACCTGTACTGTACTAGCTAGCACACAGGCCTGGAGGGAATGACTAGTGCACTTTTGTGTTGCTTCAGTAAAGCTTAACTTTTAAAAAAGCTGCTTAAAAAAAAAAAATGCTTTTATATGTATATTTTTTAAATCTGTGTTTCTTCTTGCCCTGGGCCCGGTTTCCCGATAGCTATGGAACTTAGGCTTACTAGTGTTTTAACGATTCATCTTTCCTACAACGTCCGAAGATGTAACATGCGTTTCCCAAAACACCACGCAGAGAGAACGGTAGCTATTAAGTGCATCATCGAAGCATGTGTCCATATGATAAGATCGAAAGAAAGGGAGCGCTGCCCTCAGATCAGCTTTCTCCATTCAAATTTGACCTTAACATTATAATTATTTCACAATACTGACGACGGATCAGCTCCTAGAGAGATATTACCACCTATGGCTGCAAATGTTGCCAACCCAATACAAATGCACTAAACCACGGATTTGGCACACCATTGCGCACATGTTAGGCTACACATCATGAAATATATTGAGACACATTACAGACAGTAGTCTACAAGTAGAAAAATAGAACTAAATTAATTGAACATTAAATGTATTTCAATATAATTGAAATAGGCCTATAGCCTACTGTTTATATTTTAATGCAGTCATATCTCGGTTTTTATTTGAAGCGTATTTTTATCCGTCGCTTGTTTGTACTGTATAATTGCAAAGACGTTGGCAACTTTGTATTTGTAGTCAACATTGTTCTGAAGCTATTGGCGGTCACAGAGAGACGGATAAACCATGTTATTCTCTATTTAGTGGCGATCTTATTTGTATAAAGTGAAGTGGGAGGGCAAGAAAATGATACCGACGCACTTAGCTGTTCTGAGGCAGGCGTTAGATTACATGCGTTTTTTTAAGTGCAACGTTAACAATGGTTTTAGGATACATCTCAGAGATTTAACGTTGCTCCTATGATAAGCTTAGCCTTAAGATGCTTTTGGGAAACCGGGCCCTGGTCTGGTCATGGGAATAGAATGGTCTATCTGAGGCTCAAGGTTAGTGAGCTGGTTATATCATGCTGGGTGTTGATGCTGAATAAACCATGAGCACCCTGCTCTTCTCTTCCACAGTCTCCTCTCTCCTCTCCCCAGCCCTTCCCTCTCTTAAGCCCTCTCCGCAGCCTGACTGCAGGTTAATGAATAAATGAGCAAGGTTGGCACTGGCTGTTAAAGGAACATGTTTACAAGTGTTCGCAGAGGTAATGCTGCCCATTTAGGTCCACCAATCACCATTACCACACCATTACAACCACCATTCACTCTAGCCCAATACTGAAACCACTTTGTAGGCAGATGTAGAGAATATTGGATAAACAAACGTCCCTAAATGCCTGTTGTCTCCTTATCACTGTGTTACAATAATTACCTCAAGCTAAATGAGTCAGAAATCTACAGAGCAACAAAAACAATAATTAAAGCCAAAAAGAGAGAGACAAGGGCACCAGGCAGCAGGCAGCATAGAGAATGTATCCTGCTTGGAGGAGAGGTGTCTGACAGGTATTCACACAGGGATGATGACAAACACATACAAGAGGGAAAGTCACTGAGAGAGAGGGAGAGCAAGAGAGTGTGTGTGTGCGCGTGTGTACAATTTGTGTATATCTTAGTTTATACAGTACACTTTATGGTAACTTTGAGAGAAATAAAACAAAAAGAGAGAGAAAGACAGACAGACACAGAGTGAGCGAGAGAGAGGCAGGTAGACAGAGAGAGAGAGAAAGTGGGAGAAGAAAATGGATGAGGTAGAAATGCATGGGTGCGTGTGTGCGTGCACTGTCCTTTCCTGACACTGGCGACAGCCCTGGTTCAGATGATGTTCCAACTTCCAAGGCAGAGGCCCCTGAATAATAGATGATGCTGAACAGAGGACAAGACAGGGAGGAGAGTAGCAGCAGCAGCAGCAGCTCTTATCTGTTCACTTCATCAGCTTCCAGCTCACCTGTGCAGCTCCCCAGCCTCCTCTGTCCTGACTCCTGTCCTAGCTGTGGCCAGGGAAAGTCAGCGCTGTGATGGGGGCAGAAGGGACTCTGATCAGCCTACCCTGCTGTGAGGTGGCACGTCTGGAGGTGACCACTGCTAACAGAGATGACCAGGGCATGCACACAGCACAAACAACAGCAAATAGAGCAGAATTCAAGGTCACCTCTGTTAGCATTCTGTGCAGGTTCCCTTACTGCTGGGATAGAGGACTCACTCTATGGGCATATTTCTATCAGTAGGCAGGAACTAGAACAACTGCTGTTCTCTAAGCAACATGGCAACATTCCTGAGAGCTTACCACAGGCACAAGTGCCAAAGGAGGGGAACAGAAAGAGCATTTTAGCATGGGAAGAAGTGTTGGATTAGCAGGTCAGACTTATGCTGCACTCTGTGGGGTTGTGAGAGGGACTTCCCCTGCAGAGAGGAGGAGAGGAAAATACAGAAGAAGAAACCTTTGTGAATCCACCCCTCAAGGCTTCTCTCCACTCTCCAAAGTGCTGTCCTCCTTCTCACTCTCTCTCTGCTTCTCTCTCTCTCTCTCTCTGCTTCTTTCTTTCTTTCTCTCTCTCTCTCTGCTTCTTTCTCTCTCTCTGCTTCTTTCTCTCTCTCTCGCTCTCTCTCTCTCCTCCTTCTCTTCCTCTCTCCATTTCCAAATTCACTCTCTCATGAAAATGTCAGTAGCCTGTCACTTTGAAGCAGAACACTTCCCTCCACTCTGTCAGCAGAGTGATCTGTCTCACTAGATCTGTTCAGATGAGTGGAGACAAAACGCTGAGAGGTAACACACAGCTATACTAGCAAATGACTCAAATACTTTCCTCCCTGGGATAGAACAAGACGTATGTGGCAGGGTTTACAGACAATCACGGACTACAATAGGAAAACCAGCCACGTCGCGGACACCGATGTCTTGCTGCCAGACAAGCTAAACAAGTTATTTGCCCGCTTTGAGGATAACACAGTGCCACCGACGTGGCCAGCTACCAAGAACTGTGGGCTCTTCTTTTCAGTGGCCTACGTGAGTAAGACATATAAACGTGTTAACCTTCGCAAGGCTGCCGGCCCAGACGGCATTCCTAGCCACGTCCTCAGACCATGCGCAGACCAGCTGGCTGGTGTGTTTACGGACATATTCAATCTCTCCCTATCCCAGTCTGCTGTCCCCACATGCTTCAAGATGGCCACCATTGATCCTGTACCCAAGAATGCAAAGGTAACTGAACTAAATGACTATCGCCCCGTACACTCACTTCTGTCATCACGAAGTGCTTTGACAGACTAGTCAAGGATCATATCACCTCCACCTTACCTGTCACCCTAGACCCGCTTCAATTTGCTTACCGCCCCAATAGGTCCACAGACGATGCAATCGCCATCACACTGCACACTGCCCTATCCCATCTGGACAAGAGGAATACCTATGAAAGAATGCTGTTCATTGACTATAGCTCAGCATTCAACACCTCCAAGCTCATCATTAAGCTTGAGGCCCTGGGTCTCAACCCCGCCCTGTGCAATTGGGTCCTGGACTTCCTGACGGGCCGCCCCCAGGTGGTGACGGTGGGAAACAAAATCTCCACTTCACTGATCCTCAACACTGGGGCCCCACAAGGGTGTGTGCTCAGCCCCCTTCTGTACTCCCTGTTCACCCATGACTGTGATTCTCAATTGGATTGAGGTCTGGGCTTTAACTAGGCCAGTCCAAGACATTTAAATGTTTCCCCTTAAACCACTCAAGTGTTGCTTTAGCAGTATGCTTAAGCTCGTTGTCCTACTGGAAGGTGAACCTCCGTCCCAGTCTCAAATCTCTGGAAGACTGAAACAGGTTTCACTGAAGAATTTCCCTGTATTTAGCGCCATACATCATTCCTTCAATTCTGACCAGTTTCCCAGTCCCTGCCGATGAAAAACATCCACCATGCTTCACTGTGGGGATGGTGTTCTCAGGGTGATGAGAGGTGTTGGGTTTGCGCCAGACATTTTCCTTGATGGCCAAAAAGCTCAATTTTAGACTAATCTGACCAGAGTACCTTCTTCCATATGTTTGGGGAGTCTCCCACATGCCTTTTGGCGAACACCAAACGTGTTTGCTTAATTTTTTCTTTAAGCAATGGCTTTTTTCTGGCCACTCTTCCGTAAAGCCCAGCTCTGTAGAGTGGATGGCTTAAAGTGGTCCTATGGACAGATACTCCAATCTCCGCTGTGGAGCTTTGCAGCTCCTTCAGGGTTATATTTGGTCTCTTTGTTGCCTCTCTGATTAATGCCCTCCTTGCCTGGTTCGTGAGTTTTGGTGGGCGGCCCTCTCTTGGCAGGTTTGTTGTGGTTCCATATTCTTTCAATTTTTTTATAATAGATTTAATGGTGCTCCGTGGGATGTTCAAAGTTTCCGATATTTTTTTATAACCCAACCCTGATCTGTACTTCTCCACAACTTTGTCCCGAACCTGTTTGGAGAGCTCCTTGGTCTTCATGGTGCCGCTTGTTTGGTGGTGCCCCTTGCTTAGTGGTGTTGCAGACTCTGGGGCCTTTCAGAACAGGTGTATATATACTGAGATCATATGACAGATCATGTGACACTTAGATTTCACACAGGTGGACTTTATTTAACTAATTATGTGACTTCTGAAGGTAATTGGTTGCACAAGATCTTATTTAGGGGCTTCATAGCAAAGGGGGTGAATACATATGCAAGCACCAGTTTTCCGGAATTTATTTTTATAGGATATTTTGAGACAAGTATTTTTATTTTTCACTTAACCAATTTGGACTATTTTGAGTATGTCCATTACATGAAATCCAAATAAAAATCCATTGAAATGACAGGTTGTAATGCAACAAAATAGGAAAAATACCAAGGGGAATGAATACTTTTGCAAAGCACTGTACATACAGACTTGAAAATCACTGGCCACTTTAATAAATGGAACACTAGTCACTTTAATAATGACACTTTAATAATGTTTACATATCTTGCATTACTCGTCTCATATGTACAGTGAGGGAAAAAAGTATTTGATCCCCTGCTGATTTTGTACGTTTGCCCACTGACAAAGAAATGATCAGTCTATAATTTTAATGGTAGGTTTATTTGAACAGTGAGAGAGAATAACAACAAAAAAATCCAGAAAAATACATGTAAAAAATGTTATAAATTGATTAGCATTTTAATGAGGGAAATAATTATTTGACCCCCTCTCAATCAGAAAGATTTCTGGCTCCCAGGTCGCTTTTATACAGGTAACGAGCTGAGATTAGAAGCACACTCTTAAAGGGAGTGCTCCTAATCTCAGCTTGTTACCTGTATAAAAGACACCTGTCCACAGAAGCAATCAATCAATCAGATTCCAAACTCTCCACCATGGCCAAGACCAAAGAGCTCTCCAAGGATGTCAGGGACAAGATTGTAGACCTACACAAGGCTGGAATGGGCTACAAGACCATTGCCAAGAAGCTTGGTGAGAAGGTGACAACAGTTGGTGCGATTATTCGCAAATGGAAGAAACACAAAAGACCTGTCAATCTCTCTCGGCCTGGGGCTCCATGCAAGATCTCACCTCGTGGAGTTGCATGGAGAATGGTGAGGAATTCAGAAAATCGAGCTCTTTGGCATCAACTCAACTCGCCGTGTTTGGAGGAGGAGGAATGCTGCCTATGACCCCAAGAACACCATCCCCACCATCAAACATGGAGGTGGAAACATTATGCTTTGGGGGTGTTTTTCTGCTAAGGGGTCAGGACAACTTCACCACATCAAAGGGACGATGGACGGGGCCATGTACCGTCAAATCTTGGGTGAGAACCTCCTTCCCTCAGCCAGGGCATTAAAAATGGGTAGTGGATGGGTATTCCAGCATGACAATGACCCAAAACACACGGCCAAGGCAACAAAGGCGTGGCTCAAGAAGAAGCACATTAAGGTCCTGGAGTGGCCTAGCCAGTCTCCAGACCTTAATTCCATAGAAAATCTGTGGAGGGAGCTGAAGGTTCGAGTTGCCAAACGTCAGCCTCGAAACCTTAATGACTTGGAGAAGACCTGCAAAGAGGAGTGGGACAAAATCCCTCCTGATATGTGTGCAAACCTGGTGGCCAACTACAAGAAACGTCTGACCTCTGTGATTGCCAACAAGGGTTTTGCCACCAAGTACTAAGTCATGTTTTGCAGAGGGGTCAAATACTTATTTCCCTCATTAAAATGCAAATCAATTCATAACATTTTTGACATGCGTTTTTCTAGATTTTGTTGTTGTTATTCTGTCTCTCACTGTTCAAATAAACCTACCATTTAAATTATAGACTGATCATGTCTTTGTCAGTGGGCAAATGTACAAAATCAGCAGGGGATCAAATACTTTTTTCCCTCACTGTATATACTGTATTCTATACTATCTATTGCATCTTAGCCTATGCCGCTCTGACAATGACATTGCTCATCCATTTATTTATATATTCTTATTCCATTCCTTTACGTAGATTTGTGTGTATTAGATATTTGTTGTGGAACTGTTAGATATTACTTGCTAGATATTACTGCACGGTCGGAACTAGAAGCACAAGCATTTCGCTACACTCGCAATAACATCTGCTAACCATGTGTATGTGACCAATACATTTGATTTGATTTGAAACATTCCACTCACAGTGAAACCTAAGGCAACGCTAGGATCAAACCTCTCAGAAAAACAATTACTTCAATACTAAATCTAGTGACTCAAAGGCTGAAATTTGCAAACATTTCCTCATTGTGTTTCAATAAAATAACATTTCTGAAAACATTTCTGAAAACTTTCTGAAAAACTATTATACGATAGGCAGTGGGATGCTCTCTGCAAGCCAGTCAAAAAAACGGAATAACATCACCACAACGACCTAATCAGGTACACAGGCTTACACTCTCCCACAAACTAGCTGTGCTGTTACAGCTATTTCCTGTAATGCTGGATGGGAAAAACTCATGCACCCCCCTGAGCAGTTTCGGGAGTGGAGCATAGAATAGCATTGGTAGCTGTGCTCAGAATTTAAAGTGGGAGAAAGAAGCCAATTAAATTTCCATTACCACCCACTTGTATATAATTACTGATACCTTTTTTCTCTCAAGGAAGAGTTTCATTTACAGGACTTCCACATTTAAAGGGGTGGATGCATCCCGCTCTATGACGGTGGGCCCAGCAGCATTACACCGCAGGGTCAGAACCTCTAATCAGGGCCTGGCAAGCAGAGCTCGTCTGGAGGCAGCACTGATAAAAGCTCCAAGGCCAAAGGAGCATGTCAGCTCAGCTATAAAACACACACTAATGATTACCCTTCTCACTGCAACTGTGTTATTAACTCTTGGAGATACAGTTGAAGTCCCTGTTTTAGGTCAGTTAGGATCACCACTTTATTTTAAGAATGTGAAATGTCGGAATAATAGTAGAGTGATTTATTTCAACTTTTATTTATTTCATCACATTCCCAGTGGGTCAGAAGTTTACATACACTCAATTAGTATTTGGTAGCATTGCCTTTAAATTGTTTAACTTGGGTCAAACGTTTCGGGTAGCCTTCCACAAGCTTCCCACAATAAGTTGGGTGAATTTTGGCCCATTCCTCCTGACAGAGCTGGTGTAACTGAGTCAAGTTTGTAGGCCTCCTTGCTCGCACACACTTTTTCAGTTCTGCCCACACATTTTCTATAGGATTGAGGTCAGGGCTTTGTGATGGCCACTCCAATACCTTGACTTTGTTGTCCTTAAACCATTTTGCCACAACTTTGGAAGTATGCTTGGGGTCATTGTCCATTTGGAAGACCCATTTGCGACCCAATTTATAACTTCCTGACTGATGTCTTAAGATGTCCTGAGCGCTCAGGAGCAGGTTTTCATCAAGGACCTCTCTGTACTTTGCTCCGTTCATCTTTCCCTTGATCCTGACTAATTTCCCAGTCCCTGCCGCTGAAAAACATCCCCACAGCATGATGCTGCCACCACCATGCTTCACCGTAGGGATGGTGCCAGGTTTCCTCCAGACATGATGCTTGGCATTCAGGCCAAAGAGTTCAATCTTGGTTTCATCAGACCAGAGAATCTTGTTTCTCATGGTCTGAGATTCGTTTAGGTGCCTTTTGGTTAACTCCAAGCGGGCTGGCATGTGCCTTTTACTGAGTAGTGGCTTCCATCTGGCCACTTTACCATAAAGGCCTGATTGGTGGAGTGCTGCAGAGATGGTTGTCCTTCTGGAAGCTCCTCCCATCTCAACAGAGGACCTCTGGAGCGCCTCCCTGACCAAGTCCCTTGTCCCCCAATTGCTCAGTTTGGCCGGGCGGCCAGCTCTACGAAGAGTCTTGGTGGTACCAAACGTCTTCTATTTAAGAATGATGGAGAGCATTGTGTTCTTGGGGACCTTCAAATGCTGCAGCAATTTTTTGGTACCCTTCCCCAGATCTGTGCCTCGACACAATCCTGTCTCGGAGCTCTACGGACAATTCCTTCGACCTCATGGCTTGGTTTTTGCTCTGACATGCACTGTCAACTGTGGGACCTTATATAGACTGGTGTGTGCCTTTCCAAATCATGTCCAGTCAATTGAATTTACCACAGGTGGACTCCAATCAAGTTGTAGAAACATCTCAAGAATGATCAATGGAAACAGGATGCACCTGAGCTCAATTTCGAGTCTCATAGCAAAGGGTTTGAATAGTTATGTAAATAAGGTATTTCCGTTTTTTATTTTTAATACATTTGCAAAAACATCTAAAAACCTGTTTTCGCTTCCTCATTATAGGGTACTGTGTGTAGATTGATGAGGAAAAAAATTACTTTAATCCATTTTAGAATAAAGCTAACGTAACAACATTTTGAGAAAGTCAAGGGGTCTGAATACTTTCCGAATGCATTGTATGCAACATCATGCTTTGCATATATGGGTATTATTATACACACTGGCTATTATTCTAATGCGCTCCGCCCCCCAAACAAGAACAAATGTGGTTGGGCCGGAACAAATCTGAACCAATCATAGACGTCTATGTTTCACAAGTTTGGACATCACAGGATAGCACAGTAGAGCTCAGTACAGTACATCACAGTAGAGTTCAGTACAGTTCAGTACAGTACATTATACTGTAGTCTAGTGTGCACTACTGTACTGAACTCTACTCTACTGTACTGAACTAGTGGTCCTCTGTAGCTCAATTGGTAGAGCATGGCGCTTGTAACGCCAGGGTAGTGGGTTCGATCCCCGGGACCACCCATACGTAAAAATGTATGCACACATGACTGTAAGTCGCTTTGGATAAAAGCGTCTGCTAAATGGCATATTATTATTATTATTATTATTATTAACTATACTCTACTTTTCTGTACTGACTGTGCTTCACTGTACTGTAATGTGCTGTCCAAACCTGTGAAACATAGACATCTATGATTGGTTCAGATTTGGTCCGGTCACCAATCATGGACGTCTATGTTTGGGCCAAATCATTGCCGATAATAAAATGTAGACGTTGAAATCAAGGCTGGTCCGGGCCGGCCCAAAAAACTATGTCTGTGGACATTGAAATCAAGGCCAGGGCGGACTAACCAAATTTCAACCACCAATGGTGGATTGTGACTCCTATGATTTCCCATTGTAGCTAATTCAATTGCAGTAATTCCGTTACTGATTTTTCTGTAATTGTGTTACCAATTTGGTAACAGAATTACAAGTTTTAATCACTGAATTAAGCAATAAGGCACGAGAGAGTGTGGTATATTGCGCTTAGCCGTGCTATATTGGCCATACAGTATACCACAAACCCCAGAGGTGCCTTATTGCTATTATAAACTGGTTACCAACATAATTAGAATAGTAAAAATAATTGTTTTGTCATACCCGTGGTATACGGTCTGATATACCACAGCTTTCAGCTAATCAGCATTCAGGGCTGGAACGACCCAGTTTATAATAATTAATCAACAGAAATGTATATCAGTAAAAACACTATAACTAATTGGTAGGTCTATCTTCACTTGTTACTTCTGTGAACTTTCATTATCCTCCCTCTTCATGAGGGAGAGAAATGAGAAAATATTTTAAAGACGTGGGGTTTTGGTAACGTAATTACAAGGCACAAGGCAAATCATTTATCCCAAACTAAATATAAGTGTTGATATTAGTTGGCAGGGGTCTTTACTTCAACAATATTGTGTTTTGATGTATTTCTAATACCTTTTAAGACTTTTTCTGGTAGATGTTGTCATGACTTGCCCTCATGGGTTGAGGATCAAACATTCCTGCTAGGCAAAGGTTTGAACACCCCCTTTCCTGGGGGCCAGTTTTATGACTTAACAGCCGGTCATAAATAGTTTGCAGAAAATGACTCCTTTTGGTCTCTAGTATGGGAAGAAAGAATTTCCCTGTGAGACAAAGAAAGTCTTCCCGTTCCCAGTTCACCTCAAGGATCTGGAGGGCGTTCATGGAACGTCTGGGGGTCTCGTTCAGCCTGACCTCAGGGTTTCACCCCGAGAGTAATGGGCAGGTGGAAAGAGTAAACCAGGATGTGGGTAAGTTTCTGCGGTCCTATTGCCAGGACCGGCCGAGGGAGTGGTCGGTTTTCATCCCCTGGGCAGAGATGGCCCAAAACTCCCTCCGCCACTCCTCCACTAACCTTTCTCCATTTCAGTGTGTATTAGGTTATCAGCCGGTCCTGGCACCATGGCATCAGAGCCAGATCGAGGCACCTGCGGTGGATGAATGGTTTCGGCGCTCAGAGGAGACCTGGAACGCTGCCTATGTACGCCTGCAACGGGCCATCAGGCGACATAAGGCGAGTGCCGACCGCCACGGCAGTGAGGCCCCGGTGTATGCACCGGGGGACCGGGTCTGGCTCTCGACCCGAAACCTGCCCCTACGCCTGCCCTGCCGGAAGCTGGGTCGGCGGTTTGTGGGGCCATTTAAAGTCCTGAGGAGATTGAACGAGGTTTGTTATAGGTTACAGCTTCACCCTGATTACCGTATTAACCCCTCGTTCCATGTGTCTCTCCTCAGGCCGGTGGTAGCTGGTCCACTCCAGGAGCCTGAGGTACGGGAGGTTCCTCCGCCCCCACTGGACATCGAGGGGGCACCGGCGTACTCTGTCCGTTCCATCCTGGATTCGAGGCGTCGGGTGGGGGGCCTGCAGTATCTCGTGGAGTGGGAGGGGTACGGTCCGGAGGAACGGTGCTGGGTCCCTAGGAGGGACATCCTCGATCCCTCCATGTTGAGGGATTTCCACCGTCGTAATCCGACTCGCCCTGCGCCGCGTCCTCCTGGCTGTCCCCGAGGCCAGTGTCGGCGTGCGGCTCGTCAAGGGGGAGTACTGTCACGGATTCAGCCGAGGCTGCCCCTCCTCCTTGCTCGGGCAGGCTTCGGTGTTCGTCGTCACCGGAGTACTAGCTGCTACCGATCTATGTTTCTGTATTCTACTTGTTTTGTCTTTATTGTACACACCTGGTTCCCATTATGTCCATGATTTGTTCCCTATTTAACCCTCTGGCTCCCACTGTGTTGTGTGCGTGTTTGTTCTATGTTTGGCGTCATCGACTGGTGAGCGGGATTGTCCTCCCTGCGTGGAGATTATGTTCATTTATATTTACGAGTAAAGTACGTTGTCCTGCGCCTGACTCTGTCCTACCGCTACACACTGACGCCTGACACAATTAAACATAGATAGGTGATTTGATAAATAACAGTCATACATTAAAGTAAGTCACGTCACGACAATGTTTTCTAAGACTCCTTTTCCATCTGTTTCACCAGAAATCAAAGCCATTACTTATGCCAATTTTTTTTTAGATTTTTTGTTTTTTTTAATCTATCCCTTCATTTCCCAAAAATATAGACTCTTAGCCATCATTTGACACCCAATTTGATATTCTCCGATGAACTTCACATGTTGGTGCTCATGGGTCCTTTTACATGGAAATTACCATAGGCTTCTTTAGCAGGTGCCCTTTTGGAAGTGGGGAGCAAGGGAGAGGCAATACAAGCTCTGACCCTTGTCGATCCATACATGGATTCTATTATGAAGACCTAAGGATTCTCTCTCTCCCCCCTCTCTTTCCCTAATATACAGTAGCTCCCCCCAACATGTAACGGATTACAAAAAAACAAACTGTAATCCGTTATGTTACCAGCTAAAATATTGTCATCAGATTACAGATACTTTTGAAAAACTAGATGATTACTTCGAGGATTACTTTTAAATTCAGAAAGATGTTTGCTGTTTTCCCAATGGCATTCAAATCAGCATTGAAAAAAGGCGCAAGTTTAAATTTGTTCCGCCTGAGCAAGTCTGACGACATGTCAGAGACCACTATGATGACACACTAAATGTGTTTGATGGATCGTGGGGAAAGAGCATGAATATGCTTTTGTATAGGCTCCAGTCCAAGCTGTCTTCCAATGGTGCGACTGCTGTCGGCATCCAAAGATTATCCAACTTGAATAAACGCTTGGAGGTAAGGATCGCCTACAGGCAATACGGATTTCACTTATTATTGACATCTAGGACACATAGCACGTTGATGTGAATCACACTGCTGCTCTCTCATTTAGCTATTTAGCTATATTGTGGTTGGTGTGGATGGCTGTTCACAAATGTAGTCCTATAATGTATGTCAGTGGCGGTCGGTGCCGTTTAAGATTAGGGAGGACAAATATTTTTTATGAGCATGGCCTTATTTCTATTACAGCATATTGGATGACTGTCATTCATATTCCATTCAACTAGCTCAATGTAACATGCTACAACCTGGCCTACAAATGAAAGTTTATAACGTAGGTGCACAGGTCGAGAGACAAATTGGAGTAATCAAGGTGACAGACAATGACACATTCAATACCGCCTTGCACACTCTTGCCTGCATCTAGCTGATCTAGGGTGTAATCATTAGTCCAAACAGTTGTAAACAAGAGTTTCTATTGGACAAATTCAGGTAGGTTTATCCCCGTTTGGTTCCGTTTAAGAAAAGTTTTTCAACAGAATCGGCGGAATAAATACACCCATATTCACCCGAACACAGTTCACTATAATAGCTGCCACATACAAACAACATAATCACTTTGCTTGTTGTATAATTCCTTCTCCTACACACAGCCTATATTGTTGTCACCATATGTGACTGACCGCCTTGATTTCGCCTTATGTAGCAAAATTTGAAATTGTGTTTTTTACACTGGCAAAAGCAGAGACGCAGAGCTACAAAATTGTATATAATACACTGCATTTAAGGGAACAATGGGAAAGTAATTCTTCTCACTTTTGAGAAAATGGCCTTTGAATGTTTTGGTACCTACTGAAGAGCTATTCTTTGTCTACACCCATTCAGCATCGTTCACACCCTCTTAAGCTTTAGCCCCACCCATCTCGTTTCGCTCTCGGAGCGTTCAGAGTGCACACTTGACGCTCTGGCTGATGAGTAGGGTTGATCCAAGCGTTCTGACCTTACAACGGCAGTCAAGCACCCAAGCTAACTGGCTAACATTGGCTAGCTTGCTAGCTACTTCCAGACACAAAATTGTGATTATGGTTCATTGTTTACCTCATGATAACATGAAAACAGCCTAACCAGCTCTGCTAGGGCGAGTCGCCCTAGCAGAGCTGGTTAGGCTGTTTTCATGTTATCCAGAGCGTTGGTAACTGTAACTGTGCTGCTGGCAACAATTTAATTATGCTTTTTTGCCGACGTTTACTGACACCGGCCTTATTCAAATCAAATCAAATTGTATTTGCCACATGCGCCGAATACAACAGATGTAGACCTTACAGTGAAATTCTTACTTACAAGCCCTTACCCAACAATGCAGTTTTAAGAAAAATAAGTGTTAAGTAAAAAATAGATAAGTAAAACATAAAAATAAAACATAATTAAAGAGCAGCAGTGAAATAAAATAACAATAGCGAGGCTACATACAGGGGGTACTGGTACCGAGTCAACGTGCAGGGGCACCGGTTAGTTGAGGTAATTGAGGTAATATGTACAGTTGAAGTCGGAAGTTTACATACACCTTAGCCAAATACATTTAAACTCAGTTTTTCACAATTCCTGACATTTAATTCTAGTAAAAATTCCCTGTCTTAGGTCAGTTAGGATCACCACTTTATTTTAAGAATGTGAAATGTCAGAATAATAGTAGAGAGAATGATTTATTTCAGCTTTTATTTATTTTATCACATTCCCAGTGGGTCAGAAGTTTACATACACTCAATTAGTATTTAGTAGCATTGCCTTTAAATTGCTTAGCTTGGGTCAAACGTTTCGGGTAGCCTTCCACAAGCTTCCCACAATAAGTTGGGTGAATTTTGGTACTTTCCTCCTGACAGAGCTGGTGTAACTGAGTCAGGTTTGTAGGCCTCCTTGCTTGCACACACTTTTTCAGTTCTGCCCACAAATGTTCTATAGGATTGAGGTCAGGGCTTTGGGATGGCCACTCCAATACCTTGACTTTGTTGTCCTTAAGCCATTTTGGCACAACTTTGGAAGTATGCTTGGGGTCATTGTCCATTTGGAAGACCCATTTGCGACCAAGCTTTAACTTCCTGACTGATGTCTTGATATGTTGCTTCAATATATCCACATAATTGTCCTTCCTCATGATGCCATCTATTCTGTGAAGTGCACCAGTCCCTCCTGCAGCAAAGCACCCCCACAGCATGATGCTGCCACCCCCGTGCTTCACGGTTGTGATGGTGTTCTTCGGCTTGCAAGCAACCCCCTTTTTCCTCCAAACATAACGATGTTCTATTTTTGTTTCATCAGACCAGAGGACATTTCTCCAAAAAGTACGATCTTTGTCCCCATGTGCAGTTGCAAACAGTATTCTGGCTTTTTTATGGCGGTTTTGGAGCAGTCGCTTCTTCCTTGCTGAGCGGTCTTTCAGGTTATGTCGATATAGGACTCATTTTACTGTGGATATAGATACTTTTGTACCTGTTTCCTCCAGCATCTTCACAAGGTCCTTTGCTGTTGTTCTGGGATTGATTTGCACTTTTAGCACCAAAGTACGTTAATCTCTAGGAGACAGACCGCGTCTCCTTCCTGAGCGGTATGACGGCTGCGTGGTCCCATCGTGTTTATACTTGCGTACTATTGTTTGTACAGATGAACGTGGTACCTTCAGGTGTTTGGAAATTGCTCCCAAGGATGAACCAGACTTGTGGATGTCTACAATTCTTTTTCTGAGGTCTTGGCAGATTTATTTTTATTTTCCCATGATGTCAAGCAAAGAGGCACTGAGTTTGAAGGTAGGCCTTGAAATACATCCACAGGTACACCTCCAATTGACTCAAATGATGTCAATTAGCCTATCAGAAGCTTCTAAAGCCATGACATAATTTTCTGGAATTTTTCAAGCTGTTTAAAGGCACAGTCAACTTAGTGTATGTAAACTTCTGACCCACTGGAATTGTGATACAGTGAATTATAAGTGAAATAATCTGTCTGTAAATAATTGTTGGAAAAATTACTTGTGTCATGCACAAAGTAACCGACTTGCCAAAACTATAGTTTGTTAACAAGAAATTTGTGGAGTGGTTGAAAAACAAGTTTTAATGACTAAGTGTATGTAAACTTCCAACGTCAACTGTAAATGTGGGTAGAGTTAAAGTGACTATGCATAGATAATAAACAGAGAGTAGCAACAGCGTAAAAGAGGGGGTGGCGTGGGAGGGGGGACAATGCAAATAGTCCAGGTAGCCATTAGCTGTTCAGGAGTCTTATGTCTTGGGGGTAGAAGCTGTTAAGAAGCCTTTTGAATCTAGACTTGGCGCTCCGGTACCGCTTGCCATGCGGTAGCAGAGAGAACAGTCTATGACTAGGGTGGCTGGAGTCTTTGACAATTTTCAGGGCCTTCCTCTGACACCGCCTGGTAAAGAGGTCCTGGATGGCAGGAAGCTTGGCCCCAGTGATGTACTGGGCCGTACGCACTACCCTCTGTATTGCCTTGCAGTCGGAGGCCGAGCAGTTGCCATACCAGGTGGTGATGCAACCAGTCAGGATGCTCTCGATGGTGTAGCTGTCGAACTTTATGAGGATCTGAAGACCTATGCCAAGTCTTTTAAGTCTCCTGAGGGGGAGTAGGCTTTGTCGTGCCCTCTTCATGACCTCTTCAATGGGTGTTTTGCGTTCGCTCTGGCATACTCAGACTGAATTTACGAACGCACCCTAAATGGTTACTTGCATAGTGGAGTCTTTTGTTAAGACATGTAGCTAGCTAGCTAGCTAACTAGCTAGGTAAACAATGAACCATAATCACAACTCATGACGTTACTACCCTGCATGAATCTGCAGGTAGCTAACCAACCAGGTTCAATGTTAGCTAGCTAACATTAGGCTCTAACTAGCCAATCAAATGGCTCTGAGATATGAAAAATAAGATCATACACGTAACGTTAGCTAGCGAGCCAGCCAGCTAACGTTAACTAGCTATCTAAACAATTAACCATTATCCCAACTCCTGACGTTACTACCCTGCATGAATCTGCAGGTAGCTAATCAACCAGGTTCAATGTTAGCTTGCAAATGGCTGTGAGATACAAGTAATAAGATCATACACATAGTGTTAGTTAGCTAGCTAACAGTACACTTTAACTTGAAATGAAACCACTTTCTGTCAAAATTAGAAACGTGTAATATCTGAAAATTTTGCTAGCTAGACTATCTTACCCGTCTACATCATGCATGGTGGACGAGTCTCCTTGTCACGGATGCCATGGTTGCCCTTAGTTTGAACATGTAATCCAGAGACAGGTGTTTTCTCCATCTCTTTAGCTATCATACTCGAATTCCACTGATTTCAAAACTCATCCTCCAGAAAGTGGAAAGCAACACTTAGGCAGCTCCACTACACGATACTGTCACGACTTCCGCCGAGGCTGCCTCCCCTCCCCGTGTGGAGGCATTGGCTTGAGGGGGCGAAACACCCTTTCCTCGTCTGGATGGACTACCGTAACCTCGAGTACATCCGGGCAGTGAGGAGGCTGAATCCGCGCCAGGCCAGGTGGGCCCTATTCTTCACCCGGATTGATTTCACTCTATCATACATCCCGGGTACGAAGAACGTGAAGGCAGACGCACTGTCCCGGCTGTATGACACAGAGGAGAGGCCCAGTGACAACACCCCCATACTGCTGGCGTCCTGCATTGTGGCGCCGGTAGTATGGGCGATGGACGCGTATATAGAGCAGGCATTACGCACGGATCCCTCTCCACCTCAGTGTCCAGATGGGCTATAGTACATGCCTGCTCTTATCCGTGATCGTCTGATCTACTGGGCACACACGTCACCCTCCTCTGGTCACCCAGGTATCGGCCGTACAGTGCGCTGCCTTACCGGAAAATACCTTGGCTAAGGAAGTGAGGGTGTATGTCTCCTTCTGCTCAGTGTGCGCCCAGAGTAAGGCACCTAGGCACCTCCCAGCTGGTAAGTTACAACCTTTACCAGTTCCACAACGACCATGGTCTCACCTAAGTGTTGATTTTCGAACTGATCTTCCCCTCTCCCAAGGTTCTCTTGTGAAGTAGTGACCCGCGACATATGCCTAGTTTCCTGAAACGAGTCACATATTAGCTAAGGTCATAGTCAACACAGCTACTAGAACTAACACGTTAGTAAACCCTCTACAATCACGCAGTACAGTGTACAGCAAGCAGTTTAGCAGTTACACCTGCGGGCCCCCGGTGACAATAAATTAATAAAACCTAAACCTTACAGTACCAGTCAAAAGTTTGTAGAATAGTAGTGAAGACATCAAAACTATTAAATAACACATATGGAATCATGTAGTAACCAAAAAAGTGTTAAACAAATCAAAATATATTTGAGATTTGAGATTCTTCAAAGTAGCCACCCTTTGCCTTGATGACAGTTTTGCACACTCTTGGCATTCTCTCAAACAGCTTCACCTGGAATGCTTTTCCAACAGTCTTGAAGGAGTTCCCACATATGCTGAGCACTTGTTGGCTGCTTTTCCTTCACTCTGCGGTCCAATTCATCCCAAACCATCTCAACTGGGTTGAGGTCGGGTGATTGTGGAGGCCAGGTCATCTGATGCATCACTCCATCACTCTCCTTCTTGGTCAAATAGCCTTTACACAGCCTGGAGGTGTGTTAGGTCATTATCCTGTTGAAAAATAAATGATAGTCCCACTAAGCCCAAACCAGATGGGATGGCGTATCACTGCAGAATATTGTGGTAGCCATGCTGGTTAAGTGTGCCTTGAATTCTAAATACATCACTGACAGTGTCACCATCAAAGCACCCCCACACCATAATACCTCCTCCATGTTTCACGGTGGGAACCACACATGCGGAGATCATCCATTCACCTACTCTGCGTCACACAAAGACACGGCGGTTGGAACCATAAATCTCAAATTTGTACTCATCAGACCAAACGACAGATTTTCACATGTCTAATGTCCATTGCTCGTGTTTCTTGGCCCAAGCATGTCTCTTCTTCTTATTGGTGTCCTTTAGTAGTGATTTCTTTGCAGCAATTCAACCATGAAAGCCTGATTCACACAGTCTCTTCTGAACAGTTGATGTTGAGATGTGTCTGTTACTTGAACTCTGTGAAGCATTTATTTGGGATGCAATTTCTGAGGCTGGTAACTCTAATGAACTTATCCTCTGCAGCAGAGGTAACTCTGGGTCTTCCTTTCCTGTGGCGGTACTCATGAGAGCCAGTTTCATCATAGCGCTTGATAGTTTTTGCGACTACACTTGAAGAAACTTTCAAAGTTCTTGAAATGTTCCATATTGACTGACCTTCATGTCTTAAAGTAATGCTTGACTGTCATTTCTCTTTGCTTATTTGAGCTGTTCTTGCCATATTATGGACTTCGTCTTTTACCAAATAGGGCTGTCTGCTGCATTAGCTAGCTAATTAAGTGAAAGTGAAAAAAATTCAACAAAATATATCTAGCTCTCTCTCTCTGCTGCTTCTCCTTAATTTTGGAAGAAATTAATTTGTTCAAAACTGTTAAACTATTGTTGTTCTCTCTCTTTGAGTCAACTACTCACCACATTTCATTCACTGCAGTGCTAGCTAGCTGTTGCTTATGCTTTCAGTACTAGATTCATTCTCTGATCCTTTGATTGGTTGGACAACATGTCAGTTCATGCTGCAAGAGCTCTGATAGGTTGGAGGACGTCCTCCGTAAGTCGTCATAATTACTGTGTAAGTCTATGGAAGGGGGTGAGAACCATGAGCCTCCTAAATTTTCTATTGAAGCCAATGTACCCGGAGGAGGATGGAAAATAGCTGTCCTCTGGCTACACATTGGTGCTTCCCCAGAGAGTGCTGTTGAGGCTACTGTAGACGTTAATTGCAAAACAGTGAGTTTTAATCAGTTATTTGGTAACGTGAATATATATTTAGTATAGTTTTATCTAAAAAGGCTAACTTTCATGTTTTACAATTTTTTTCTTCTGAAATTCACTGTGTAGGATGGTCCTCCCCTTCCACCTCTGAGGAGCCTCCACTGCTATATGTGTATTTTAACCCAATAATGGTTGAATTTAAGAAGTTTAAGCTGCCCATCAATCATTGTTTTTGCGACCAGGGATGTATTCATTACAGAAACCGTTTACCGTTTAAGAACCAAACGGAAGCAAACAGAGCAAAAATTGAGTTTCTATTGGACTAATTCAGGTAGGTCCCTCTCCGTTTCATTCATTCGCTTCAGCTTAAGTAATGTTTTGCAAAAGAATCGGCATAATGACTAGGCTACGCCACAGTGGACAGCCAGTGAAACATGTGCTCTTGCAACAGCTGCATAGTGTGGATCCCAGCCTATTTAATACAAGTTTGAGGGAGTTCCTCCCTTCTAAACGCACCCGTGGTATTGTACTCCATACTAGTGACCACTTTAATTTAAGAAGACCACCAATGGGGCTTTTATTGCTCAATCTAATTCATGCTGATAAAAAATAAAAAAATCCATAGGCCTAACAGACACATGCTGAAATGCACACACTTTTAATAGACTTAAACAACTGCAAAGTATTCAGATATCAAAGTGTCACCAACATAAATGTAAAAACAATAGGCCTATAGCAAATGCAGCATATGGCATACATTTTTTACATACAAACAAATATGAAAATGTATGCACTCACTACTGTAAGTCGCTCTGGATAAGAGCGTCTGCATTTCTTCAATTTAAAGGAACAAGCCCAATCAGTCCTCCATGACAACAAAAACATAAACAACAGAATAGGCTAATTAGGTCTTAGTTTTTGGGTTATGCTCAGGTAAAACAAGTTGGCTAATCTATATTTCCATATTTCCAAGTCCTATTCTTGAAGATCAAGGGGTATTAAAATAATCGGAATGACTGGAAATCTGACAGACTGTTGTTTTTTATGTAAAGATATAGCCTAATCATATTATTACCAATGGGTTAGAAGAAGCCTACATACCCAACCCATAAAGTAAAATGCATCATCCATTTATGGTCAGCTATGTATAAACTCTAACATTGATTTATCCTGCAATATGTCGTTCAATTGGTTATATTCATTTTTTGTCTTGTCCTTGAGAACTGAGCGATTTCTGCTAGATGGGTCAGCTGCAAAGTAAAAATTGTTTATATTGTAAAAATGTATGATTTTCTTTGTTGCTTTTTTGTCTTAAAGGAAAGATTCACCCGTTTTTTAATGTTATATTGTGTTTGTGCATCTCTGAGAGATGTTCTATCGATTCCCAAGGTAATGTTTTCATGTGTATCCGTTCAAGCAGGCACACATTTGGCCGGTATGATGTAGCATTGCGATAAAGCCCTCTTACTACACTGGAAGTTAATAGGAATATGACTTTTAGATCACAAAAACGTCTATCATACATGTCAGATTTCAATACTGGCCGATTTCATAACGTGGGAGGTTTTCTTCTCTCGAATGAGCCATTGACCATATTTTTGCGATATTCCAACCTCGAGAAATGTGTAAGAAGGTCCACCACATTTCTCCTATTTGTCTGCCTCTTCAGTCCAGGGTGCATTGCATGGTGCTGTTGCATGGCCATTGCGAATTTCAGACTCCACTCTGCGAGGCACATCGTTGAACATGGTGATATTGAAGACTCTTAAATTGATAATGCAGTTTGTTTAGGCGATTTTACAGCTAACTACTGTAGCTACTTTACATGCTGATATTGACTTTGGTATTATTGTGTGTAGCTATATTTGCTAGCTAGCTACCATAGAGAGAGCATTGCATTATGGGTTTTGTAGTCGACTTGAGCTGGAACAGATTTCCACAACAATTTTTACATGTTGCTACCAACCTTATTATAACGACAAAATTAAACATTTGTTCACAAAAAATATTGTTCTCATTGTTAAATTAAAGATTTTTCCTTTAATTCAAGGTTAGGGTTAGCAGTGTGGTTAAGGTCAGGGTTAGCTCTATGCAGAGCTGCCTCCAAAGCAAGATTCATAACGAAAAGTGCTAACCTGCGCCTCTTAAGGGGAAATAAATCTAAAAGTAACTGAAAGTAATCAGACAACGTGACTGAGTTTGGGCAATCCTGGTTACAATTGTGGACAGGTAACTAGTAACTGTAACAGATTACATTTAGAAAGCGTCTGTCTGTCTGTGTGTGTGTGTGTGTGTGTTAAGCATCTCCTCTCCTTAAAACAGCCACAGAACATTTCCCAGGAGAGGAGGGTAAAAATAGCACAAACTGAGCTTGTTCCATACATCAAATAACAAGGATTCTCTTTACTATGTGCTTTTGGCAGCTCTGGTCCTTTTCACAGTGATTAGTTGATTTTCCCTTTTCAAAATAAATAGTTAGATTTCACCATTGCGAAGCTTACTCACGAACCCATGGGAATTTTCTCATTTTGTCCTCTCAAAGCCCATAGTCCTCTGTGTAAAACAAAACCCAGGACAAATCATCGGTTTTAGAACAGAAAGTTATTTGGTAAAGGTAAAGGGAACTTGCATTTGCAGGATTGTTGGGTGTGCCTGCAAAAGTGTCATACAATCTTAAATTGCAAGAGATACAATTAACTTTGGTGTATTGACCCTGTAGTTCCATTCAGCTAATAAAATATATTAAAAGTGTATCTACTGTGTCAGTAAAACATACACACAGAATAGTTCACTCTTTTTTTTTGGGTGAAAAATCTATAATTTTAGTGTAGCTGAGCTGGAGAAGACAGAGGATAATCACATAATATTTGTGACTGTGGAAAGACACACACACGCACACACACACAAACACACACATACACACATCAGAAAATAAAGAAGATGGCCATCTGGCTGGTATGAAAACTGAGCTTTTTTAGTTGTTTCCTTGGTAGTTTTCTTCTTTCCTGTCAAAGGCACCAAGAGACGACAGCAGAACAAACAAGTGCCAGAGGGAATGAGGGAAGCGCTGGCACCACACAACTCTGTACCAGCCTGGAAATTAACCAACACCCTAACAACCCACAACGCTGGCTACCTCACTGAGAGGGCACAGACAACATGATAACAAACCAGTTTAACAAACAAAAACACACTTACCATCCTTATCAGCTCTTCGGAAAATCTGTTAAGACAAAACAGGAGCTCTGCATTAGTGAAGGGACTAGTCACGTAAAAAGTGTCAAAACATGAAATATGATAAAACATGGCAAAAAAGGTTAGGTAAGAGTAAGTGAAAACCCTGTGTAGTCTTGTTTAAAAAGCCTGACCACATTGTGCACTCACATGTGTGATAGCACAGTTAAGGCTGCAGGGTAGAGGAAGAAAAAGCATTCATTTGTCACTGGGAAAGCAGTATTCACACCAGTTTAAAACATCAATCAATTCTCCGTAATCATTGTTATATCTGGTGGGGGATATACAGTGCATTCGGAAAGTATTCAGACCCCTTGTCTTTTCCACATTTTGTTACGTTATAGTCTTATTCTAAAATTGATTAAATTCTTTTTTCCCCTCATCAATCTACACACAATACCCCATAAGGACAAAGCAAAAACAGGTTTTTAGACATTTTTACAAATGTATTAAAAATAATAACTGAAATATCAATATTCTCTGCAGATCCTTTCAAGCTGCACAGCTATTTCCAGGTCTTTCTAGAGAGGTTTGATCGGGTTCAAGTCCGGGCTCTGGCTGGGCCACTCAAGGACATTCAGAGACCTGTCCAGAAGCCACTCCTGCATTGTCTTGGCTGTGTGCTTAGGGTTGTTGTCCTGTTGAAAGGTGAAACTTCGTCCCAGTCTGAGGTCCTGAGTGCTCTGGAGCAGGTTTTCATCAAGGATCTCTCTGTACTTTGCTCCGTTCATCTTTCCCTCGATCCTGACTAGTCTCCCAATCCCTGCTGCTGAAAAACATCCCCACAGCATGATGCTGCCACCACCATGCTTCACCGTAGGGATGGTACCAGGTTTCCTCCAGACGTGACGCTTGGCATTCAATCTTGGTTTCATCAGACCAGAGAATCTTGTTTCTTATGGTCTGAGAGTCTTTAGGTGTCTTTTGGCAAACTCCAAGGTGGCTGTCATATCCCTTTTACTGAGGAGTGGCATCCGTCTGGTCACTCTACCATAAAGGCCTGATTGGTGGAGTGCTGCAGAGATAGTTGTCCTTCTGGAAGGTTCTCCCATCTCCACAGAGGAACTCTGGAGCTCTGTCAGAGTGACCATTGGGTTCTTGGTCACCTCCCTGACCAAGGCCCTTCTCCCCCGATTGCTCAGTTAGGCCAGGCCAGCTCTAGGAAGAGTCTTGGTGGTTCCAAACTTCTTCCATTTAAGAATGATGGAGGCCACTGTGTTCCTGGGGACCTTCAATGCTGCAGAAAATGTTTGGTACCCTTCCCCAGATCTGTGCCTCGACACAATCCTGTCTCTGAGCTCTACGGACAATTCCTTCAACCTCATTGCTTGGTTTTTGCTCTGACATGCACTGTCAACTGTGGGACATTATATAAACAGGTGTGTGCCTTTCCAATTCATATCCAATAAATTGAATTTACCACAGGTGGACTCCAATCAAGTTGTAGAAACATTTCAAGGATGATCAATGGAAACAGGATGCACCTGAGCTCAATTTCGAGTCTCATAGCAAAGGGTCTGAATACTTATGTAAATAAGGTACTTCAGTTTTTTCTTTTTAATAAATTTGCAAACAATTCTAAAATCCAGTTTTTGCTTTGTCATTATGGGGTATTGTGTGTAGACTGATGAGGGAAAAAATGAATTTAATCAATTTTAGAATAAGGCTGTAACATAACAAAATGTGGAAAAAGTGAAGGGGTCTGAATACTTTCCGAATGCACTGTATCTTCATGTGTTGTTTCTTTCTATGCTTTTGAAAGTGGTGAGTGCATTTCATGCATAATTGAGCTTAACAGTATAAAATACTGTGTATACTGTAGGTGTTTGTCGTTTGTCCTTTGTGCGTTTGTTGATACTATCTATTTGCTTCACCAGATTGATGAGCACTTGAGCAGTTTTAATAAACCAAATCAGGGTTAAATAATTGACCATGCACATTGGGAAAAGCTCAATAGAGAGCTAACAGGAGGTCTGTCAATGTGGTCCAATGAGTGACCAATTCGTGAAAGTAAAAGACAATGGACAGCTGACTCAGAGAGCACACCATACATTACTATGGCTTTATTATATGACTGCAGATAATTAAAGCCTTTATAACGAGTCTTTGCCATGTTTTTCTTTGGCATCTGAGGGTGAAGTAAGCTGAGCAAAATGTCTTGGGAACGATTTCAGATCAATACCACAATCTTCCACTCCACCTGAAAGGCACTGCTAGATCACTATTGAATTCATGTAGAAGTGACAGTGTTTTCTTAGCTTAATCGTTCATATCTTCTGCTATCTGAGAATTGCTTTGCGATACAAAGATAAGGGAAAGGAGATCATTCTGAGAACAAACACAAGAGGTGGATAAAATAGGCTGAAGGTTAGAGAGAGAGAGAGAGCGAGAGAGAAAAAAATAAGGATTGTGCGAAATGAGATGGGGAGAGCGAAATAATTGCAGGTTTACATTTATTGGGATGAGTCTTGTCCTGGAGGCAGAACTGAGCGATTACCGCTAGATGGGCCAGTTGCAAAGTCAAAATTGGCTATATTATAAATATTCATGAAAACAAAAATGAGCTTTTTGGTCTTAATTTTAGATTAGGATTAGGCATTTTAATTTTAATTTTATTTGACCTTTATTTAACTAGGCAAGTCAGTTAAGAACAAATTCTTATTTACAATGACGTCCTACACAGTCCAAACCTGGACAATGCTGGGCCAATTGTGCGCCGCCCTTTGGGACTCCCAATCACGGCCTGTTGTGATACAGCCTGGAATCGAACCAGGGGATCTGTAGTGACACCTCAAGCACTGAGATGCAGTGCCTTAGACCACTGCGCCACTCGGGAGCATTAGGGTTAGCAGTGTGGTTATGTGTGATTTTATGACTTTGTGGCTGTGCCAGTTAGTGACCACTCCACAGAGCTGCCTCAGTTGTACAACTGAATGCATTCAACTGAAATGTGTCTTCCGCATTTAACCCAACCACTCTGAATCAGAGAGGTGTGGGGGGGGCTGCCTTAATCGACATCCACGGCACCCGGGGAACAGTGGGTTTACTGCCTTGCTCAGGGGCAGACTGACAGATTTTTACCTTGTCAACTCCGGGATTCGATCTAGCAACCTTTCGGTTACTGGCCCAAAGCTCCTACCCACCATGCTACCTTCCACCCCCAAGAACAATATTCATGATGTAAAACGCTAATGTGCAAAATAAATACAGGTACCTATCCTCCATAAAGACTCATCCTCACTGACATGTTTAGAAAAGGTGCATTAAAATATTACATATCATGCAAAATGTAAAGCACTATTAAAGCAACAGAAGTGGGGCATGACTAATGATAAAAGTGGCAGAGGTGTATGTATACAATTGGCCAATTTGGTGTTGAGGGGCTTGTCTGATCATCCATTTGTCAGGCCTCCCAGCATGGTGTCACATAATGTGATTGACCCAATTTCACTCAGTTTCAGATTAAAAACATATTTGACAAAAAAGGGGGCCAAACCCCAAATGCAGACACTGCTCCTCTAAACTATAAAGAATGAAAACGACATCAAAGAGTATCACCTACTAAGACAAGTATAAAATAACTATAGCAGCTCAGTTCCCAGGGGCCAGGGTGTGATTTTCTATTGTCTTATCCAGGGGTTGGAACTAGTTCAGGGAACAGAACTGAAAACTGTAAAATAATAAAAAGTGATCAATACTGTTCCGGAACAGAACGGTTATTATGCAGCCTACTCAGCCTACTCAATCACTTTTTATAGCTACTGTTTACAGGCCTCCTGGGCCATATACAGCATTTCTCACTAAGTTCCCTGAAATCCTATCGAACCTTGTAGTCATGGCAGATAATGTTAAAATATTTGGTGACTTCAATATTCACATGGAAAAGTCTACGGACCCACTCCAAAGGGCTTTCGGAGCCATCATTGACTCAGTGGGTTTTGTCTAACATGTCTCCGGACCTACGCATTGCCACAGTCATACCCTGGATCTAGTTTTGTCCCGTGGAATAAATATTGTGGATCTAAATGTTTTTCCTCATAATCCTGCAATCACAACAAATGATCTGCTCAGACCCCAACCAAGGAATATCAAAAGCTGTGCTATAAATTCTCGGACAACCCAAAGATTCCTAGATGCCCTTCCAGACTTCCTCCACCTACCCAAGGATGTCGGAGTACAAAAATCAGTTAACCACCTAACCAAGGATCTACATTTTACCTTGTATAATACCCTAGATGCTGTCGCACCTCTAAAAACAAAAAACATTTGTCACAAGAAATTAGCTCCCTGGTATACAGAAAATACCCGAGCCCTGAAGCAAGCTTCCAGAAAATTGGAAAGGAAAAGGCGCTCCGCCAAACTTGAAGTCTTCCGACTAGCTTGTAAAGACAGTACCTTGTAATATCGAAGAGCCCTCACTGCTGCTCGATCAGCCTACGTTTCCAACCTAACTGAGGAGAATAAAAACAATCCAAAATGTATTTTTGATACTGTCGCAAAGCTAACTAAAAAGTAGCATTCCCCAAATCCAAGAGAGGATGGCCTTCACTTTAACAGTGATGAATTCATGAACTTCTTCAACGAAAAGATCATGATCATTAGAAAGCAAATTACGGACTCTCCAAAAATCAGTTGTCCTGAGTCTGCACAGAGCTGCCAGGACCTAAGATAAATTGAGACACTCCATTTTTTAAATCCTGTATCTCTCGACACATTCACGAAAATAGTAATGGCCTCTAAACCTTCCAGCTGCCTACTGGACCCTATTCCAACTAAACTACTGAAAGAGTTACTTCCTATGCTTGGCCCTCCTATGTTGAACATAATAATCGCCCTATCCTCCGGATGTGTACCAAACTCACTAAAAGTGGCAGTAATAAAGCCTCTCCTGAAAAAGCCAAACCTTGACCTGGAAAATTTTAAAAATGAATCGGCCTTTATCGACTCTCCCATTCCTCTCATTTTTTGGGGAAAAAGCTGTTGCGCAGCAACTCACTGCCTTCCTAAAGACAAATAATGTACACGAAACGTTCCAGTCTGGTTTTAGACCCCATCATTGTACTGAGACTATTCTTAAAGGTGGTAAATTACCTTTTAATGGCGTCAGACTAAGGCTCAGGATCGGTCCTCGTGCTCCTAGACCTTAGTGCCGATTTGACACCATCGATCATCACATTATTTTGGAGAGACTGGAAACCCTAATTGGTCTACATGGACACGTTCTTGCCTGGTTTAGATCTTATCTGTCGGAAAGTGCATGGTTTCTATGGTGTTCCTCAAGTTTCTGTTTTAGGACACTATTGTTTTCACTATATATTCTACCTCTTGGTGATGTTATTCGGAAACACAATGTCAACTTTCACTGCTATGCAGACAACACACAGCTGTACACTTCGATAAAACATGGCGAGGCCATTAGAGGTGGAGCATACAGAGGGCCTCATCCAATTAATCCTGGCTCCTGGACCCTGTCCGCGCATTTCAAGGCTGTGTTGAGACAATGACTTATCAGTGACCCAAGCCCTGCTCAGATAACCCCTACCATTGTGTCGCTGAGTTGTCGTAGTGATGCTGCAAATGTACATTGTCCCAGGGGCGTTGGCAGTCATAATGTAAGTAACCTAATTGATGTCCCTCTAACTCCCCTGAATGCCTCTCTCAATCCACAGCTATTGTATGCAGTAATCATGTGCCTATGAACCCGAGTTGTACTGTTAGCACTGAGGTGGTTTGCCCTAGTAGAAAGCCCACTGTGTGCAGCTCACCCTGCACTATCAATTCAAACAAAAATATCACTGTCATGTCTACCTCTGATAAGCCTCCCAGTAAAGCAATAAAAACAATAAAGAATCCCAGAAAAGGGCTAAAAATAGCTCACATTAACATATGTGGCCTAAGAAACAAGGTTCATGAAATCGATAACTTGCTAGTAACAGGTAACATTCATATACTGACTATCTCTGAAACTCACTTAGATAATACCTGTGATGATACAGTGGTAGAAATACATGATTTCAACATCTTCAGAAGAGACAGGAATGCCAATGGTGGAGGTGTTGCCATTTATGTTCAGAGTCATATTCCTGTAAAACTTAGAGAGGATCTCATGTCAAATGCTGTTGAAGTAATATGGCTACAGGTTAACCTGCCTAAAGCCCATTCTTGTGGGAAGCTGCTATAGACCAACAAGTGCTAACAGTCAGTATCTGGATAATATGTGTGAAATGCTTGATAATGTATGTGATATCAACAGAGAGGTATATATTTCTGGGTGGTTAAGATATTGACTGGCTTTCATCAAGCTGCCCACTCAAGAAAAAGCTTCAAACTGTAACCAGTACCTGCAACCTGGTTCAGGTTATCAGTCAACCTACCAGGGTATTTACAAACAGCACAGGAATTAAATATTCCACATGTATTGATCACATCTTTACTAATGCTGCAGAAATCTGCTCTAAAGCAGTATCCAAATCCATCGGATGTAGTGATCACAATATAGTAGCCATATCTAGGAAAACCAAAGTTCCAAAGGCTGGGCCTAATATAGTCTATAAGAGGTCATACAATATGTTTTGTAGTGATTCCTATGTTGAAGATGTAAATAATATTTGCTGGTCTGTGGTGTGTAATGAGGAGCAACCAGACGCTGCACTTGACACATTTATGAAATTGCTTATTCCAGGTACTAATAAGTATGCACCCATTAAGAAAATGACTGTAAAAACGGTTAAATCCCTGTGGATTGATGAGGAATTGAAAAATGGTATGGTTGAGAGGGATGAGGCAAAAGGAATGGCAAATAAGTCTGGCTGCACAGCCAATTGGCAAACGTACTGTAAATTGAGAAATCATGTGAAGAAACTGTACTATGAAACAAATATAAATGATATAAAGAATGATAGTAAAAAGCTTTGGATCACCATAAATGAAATTTTGGGCAAAAAGGCGAACTCGGCTCCATCATTCATTGAATCAGATGGCTCATTCATCCCAAAACCCACTGATAATGCAAACTACTTTAATGTTTTTTTAATTGGGAAGATTAGTAAATTTAGGCATGACATGCCAAAAACAAATTCTGAACCTACACATCCATGCATAACTGACCAAATGATGAAAGACAAGTATTGTAATTTTGAATTCCGTAAAGTGAGTGTGGAAGAGGTGAAAACAGTATTGTTGTCTATCAACAACGACAAGCCAACTTGGTTTGACAACTTGGATGATAGCGGACGATATTGCCACTCCTATTTGTCATCTCTTCAATCTAAGCCTACAGGAAAGTGTGTGCCCTCAGGCCTGGAGGGAAGCAAAAGTAATTCCGCTACCCAAGAATAGCAAAACACCTTTACTGGCTCAAACAGCCGACCAATCAGCCTGTTACCAAACCTTAGTAAACTTTTGAAAAAAATGGTGTTTGACCAGATACAATGCTATTTACATTTACGTCATTTAGCAGACGCTCTTATCCAGGGCGACTTACAGGAGCAATTAGGGTTAAGTACCTTGCTCAAGGGCACATCGACAGATTTTTCACCTAGTCGGCTCGGGGATTAGAACCAGCGACCTTTCGGTTACTGGCACAACGCTCTTAACCACTAAGCTACCTGCCGCCCCACAGTAAACAAATTAACAACAGATTTTCAGCATGCTTATAAGGAAGGGCATTCAACATGTACAGCACTTCCACAAATGACTGATGATTGGCTGAGAGAAATTGATAATGAAAAGATTGTGGGAGCTGTTTTTTAGACTTTTAGACAGTGCAGCTTTTGACATGATCAATTATAATCTGCTGCTGGAAAATTGTATGTGTTATGGCTTTACATCCCCTGCTATATTGTGGATCGAGAGTTACCTGTCTAACAGAACACAGAGGGTGTTCTTTAATGGAAGCCTCTCCAACATAATCCAGGTAGAGTCAGGCATTCCCCAGGGCAGCTGTCTAGGCCCCTTACTTTTTTCTATCTTTACTAATGACCTGACACTGGCTCTGAGTAAAGCCCATGTATGCTGATGGCTCAACACAATACACGTCAGCTACCTCAGCAAGTGAAATCACTGCAACACTTAACAAAGAGCTGAAGTCCGTTTCAGAATGGGTGGCAACAAAAAAAAGGTTAGTCCTAAATATTTCAAAAACGAAAAGCATTGTATTTGGGACAAATCATTCACTAAACCCTAAACCTCAACTAAATCTTGTAATGAATAATGTGGAAATTGAGCAAGTTGAGGTGACTAAACTGCTTGGAGTAACCCTGGATTGTAAACTGTCATGGTCAAAACATGTTGATACAACAATGGTTAAAATGGGGAGAAGTCTGTCCATAACAAAGCACTGCTTTCCTAACATCACTATCAACAAGGCAGGACCTACAGGCCCTAGTTTTGTCGCACCTGGACTACTGTCAAGTCCTGTAGTCAGGTGCCACAAAGAGAGACTTAAGAAAATTCAAATTGGCCCAGAACAGGGCAGCACAGCTGGTCCTTAAATGTACAAGGAGAGCTAACATTAATAATATGCATGTCAATCTCTCCTGGCTCAAAGTAGAGTAGATATTGACTTCATCGCTACTTGTATTTGTGAGAAGTATTGACACGTTGAATGCACCGAGCTGTCTGTTTAAACTACTACCACACAGCTCAGACACCCATACATACCCCACAAGACATACCACCAGAGATGAACTCACTACTGTAAGTCGCGCTGGATAAGAGCGTCTGCTAAATGACTAAAATGTAAATGTAAAATGTCTTCACAGTATCCAAGTCCAGAACAGACTATGGGAGGCGCACAGTACTACAGAGAGCCATGACTGCATGGAACTCTATTCCACATCAAGTAATGCGTCATGCAAGCAGTAAAATCAGATTTTAAAAACAGATAAAAATACACCCTATGGAACAGTGGGGACTGTGAAGAGACACACACACACGCATACACACACACGATAACATATGCACTATACATACACATGGATTTTGTGTTGTAGATATGTGGTGGTAGAGTAGTGGCCTGAGGGCACACACTTAGTGTGTTGTGAAATCATATGTTTTTAATTGTATATAACTGCCTTAATTTTGCTGGACCCCAGGAAGTAGCTTATGGGGATCCATAATAAATACAAATACAACAGAAAACAATACAGATGGGATTGGTTTACAGTAAATAGAGGAAACTTACCTATTCTGTACAGTTCAGCAAAGCATTAGCTAAAACTATTAATGTGATAAATTGAGAACACTAAATGAGAATGACAGTGGTGTGTCTTGGCACAGAGAGAAGGAACTGAGGTGTCATGGGGATGGATGGAGACTTGAGTAACATACAAGGCAGAATTAAGCATTAAGAAGCAGGTAATAATGAGAAACAGATGAAAAGAATGAGAGACATAACAAACAATAAGCAAGCAAATGTGTGAGAAAGAAAGAGGCACAGAATGGTGGGAACAGGGCGAGAGAGAGAGGCAGAGTTCTCCCTGCCTCTTTTTGCCTCATTAAGAATGGATGGATCTGTTTTCCCTAGGCAATCACTGCTGTGTGGAGGAGAGAAGAAAGGAGAATAATGGGGCTATAAGAAATACTGTACAAAGAACAGCTACTGTGAGGTTTCTCTTCTAATCAGATGGGATTTCAATACTCACATACCTTTAAATATACAGTAGGTCCTAGAAGTCCCAAGTTTTTGCTCGCCTGAGTTAGAATACCTCATGAAAAGCTGCAGACCATACTATTTACCAAGAGAGTTTTCATCTATATTTTTCGTAGCTGCCTATTTACCACCACAAACCAATGCTGGCACTAAGACCACACTCAACAAGCTGTTTAGGGCCATAAGCAAACAATAAAAAATTTACATTCAGAGGTGGGGTTTCTCGTGGCCGGTAATTTTAATGCAGGGAAACTGAAATCCGTTTTACCTAATTTTTACCTGTGCAGCCAGAGGCGACAAAACTTTACTCCACACACAGAAACACATACAAGGCCCTCCCTTTGGCAAATCAGATCATTACTCTATCCTCCTGCTTCCTGCTTACAAGCAAAAACTCAAAACAGGAAGTACCAGTGTTTTTTTTGCTTATGGCCGCGTTCAATACGGAAGTGGTCCGATGAAGCTGATGCTAATCTACAGAACTGTTTCGCTAGCACAGACTGGAATATGTTCCGGGATTCATTCAGGCCAATAATCCAACTAAAATCCTCCACTGCATACCTTCAATTGAACATCTCCAATCATCACCTCTAAGTCACATACAGAGCTAGAATGTCCTAGAGCAATACATTGACAGGCAAATGCAGAAGCAAACTACATTGCTAATACTGTATATGTGGTGTACTGTATGAGGCTGCATTGTCATTCAGTGTACACTAGGTGCAGTCAAGTCTTTATACAGTATCAGCTGGGAAGGTTATTGTATACTTAAAAGTGGGCTCAGCAGAGAATTTCTTATCTGGTTTTAAATGGCCACCCTGTACCACTCTGTCTCTCTCACTTTCATATATTGAGTACTCTCTCTTCCCTCCCCCTCACTATATTTTTCTCTTGCTCTCTCTCTCTCACACGAGCACACACACACACACAAACATGCACACATGCACGCACACACACATACCACAGTCACACACACACACTAGGATACTTCTACTCCTCTGTTCTTCATTTTCAGAATTATAATGAGTTTCCATGCACCACTTTTTTATCATCTTATCTGGGTCTGGGTCTTGGTCTAAAAGTGAACTAGTTTCTCTCACTCTCTCAGGTTAGTTTTACCCCTAAAAGCAATATGTAGATCCCTAGAGAAAGGAGCATCAGATACACATAAGGCAATTATGATTAATACTATGGCAACACTTTGACCTAATAAATCAACACTGCTGAGACCAGCTTCAGCAGCCTACCCCACAGTGTAAGCTAATTGCTGGGTACATTGCAAAAACGTACTTAATTATTTAAAATAAGATATGCCTGTCAAAGATGTGCTAGTGCATGGTAAAGACAAGATGTCGGACTATCAGAGTCATATATTAATCTATAGCTATTTATAATATTTTTTATTAAGACAACATTTAAAGATGCACTATGCAGGAATCCCTCTGCCATTTCCTGGTTGCTAAAATTCAAATAGTTCGCCTAATTTCAGTTTATGTGACAAAACAAGCAAATATAGTGTAAAGAATCATTGTACCATCTAAACCTCTGTCAAATATATTTTCCATGACCCAAAATATTATATTTTCAGCTGTTTGAAGCTGGTGTACAAAACTGAAAGTAAAAGACACAAAAACGAAACTTAAGCATGGGAAGCATCGAAAAAGCCACCTAGAACAGATCTACCGTTTCTTAAACTGACTTTCAATGTGAATGACAGATCTATAACTCCCATTTCTATGTGAATTTGGTCGGGTTACCCTAAAAGTTTTAAAAGACTGTATATGCATGCTGTGGAATCAAAGGCCAAGTGTGTAACAAACTGCAAACATCTAGGAGCATTTACATCTATTGATACCAATTTGGAGCATGGAGAATATTCTAGGATGTATAGCCTATAAACACCACTCAAATTCAATATGGGGGCACTTAAGGCCAACTCTGAGTAGCCAATTTGATTTGGTTATGGGTGCTTAGAATTATTCCACTATTTATGGAAAATATGGGCCAGATAGGCCTACAGATTACAGATCAACTTTATTTTCAATATATTTATAGTGAGTGCATGTGTATTCACAGAAGCTAGAATTAATGTACAGTATTTGCACAACATTGGGTTTGATCTTTATGCGTAAGTGCGCACTGAATTAAAATGGGACTTTCTCCCGCAAACTATTCCACCTCCGCCACCATATCAACGAATCATTTGCAGGTAAGATAACTGTTAACCCTACAGTCAAGTTAGCGATACCTACATCCAATATAACAGAGATGCCTTTCCGTGGCTCTGGTGCGAAGAACTGCTCTTGGGCAACCGATGCCTCCTCCTTCGCGTATTCCCGGGTAGAGATGCTTTTGTTGTCGCTCATCTTGGTGACTATCCAGCGGACGAGCCCGTCAATTGCACCGGGCTGGGCGCCGCTGTTTCCGGACTGTGTAGCCGTCGCTGACTCGCTGTCCTGGTCCACTGGTTTTGGTTGCTCTTTGCTGTCCTGAGCCCGGAGTTTCGGTTGTTCTTTTTGGAGCAGTTTGTGGACACCGTCCCTGCAGTAGCGCGCTGCTTGTTCACACATCCTTTTGCAGCGGAGCGTTCATGCTGAGCGCTATGGGGACAATCCCTCCCTCCCCTCTTACATCATCATCGACCCTCCGAACATCCCCGAAAACACACCTCTCCTCAACATCACTTCAAACTTAAGAGGGTTAATGGCAGTGGTGTAAAGTACTTAAGTAAAAATACTTTTAAGTACTACTTAAGTAGTTTTTTTGGGGTGTCTGTACTTTACTTTACTATTTATATTTTTGACAACTTACTTTTACTCCACTACATTCCTAAAGATAATAATGTACTTTTTACCCCATACATTTTCCCTGACACCTAAAAGTACTCCTTACATTTAGAATGCTCAAGCAGGACAGAATTATGGCACCTATCAATATAACGCTTTGTCATCCCTACTGCCTCTGATCTGGCGGACTCACCAAACACAAATACTGTGTTTGTAAATTATGTCTGAGTGTTGGAGTGTGCCCCTTTCTGTCCATAATTAAAAAGAATACGAAAATAGTGCCATCTGGTTTGCTTAATATAAGGAATTTGATGTATAGAATTTACTTTTACTTTGTACTTTTACTCAAGTATGACAATTGAGTTCTTTTTCTACCACTGTACTTACAGTGAGGGAAAAAAGTATTTGATCCCCTGCTGATTTTGTATGTTTGCCCACTGACAAAGACATGATCAGTCTATAATGTTAATGGTAGGTTTATGTGAACAGTGAGAGACAGAATAACAACAACAAAATCCAGAAAAACGCATGTCAAAAATGTTAAACATTTATTTGCATTTTAATGAGGGAAATAAGTATTTGACCCCTCTGCAAAACATGACTTAGTACTTGGTGGCAAAACCATTGTTGGCAATCACAGAGGTCAGACGTTTCTTGTAGTTGGCCACCAGGTTTGCACACATCTCAGGAGGGATTTTGCCCCACTACTCTTTGCAGATCTTCTCCAAGTCATTAAGGTTTCGAGGCTGACGTTTGGCAACTCGACCCTTCAGCTCACTCCACAGATTTTCTATGGGATTATGGTCTGGAGACTGGCTAGGCCTCTCCAGGACCTTAATGTGCTTCTTCTTGAGCCACTCCTTTGTTGCTTTGGCCGTGTGTTTTGGGTCATTGTCATGCTGGAATACCCACCCACGACCCATTTTCAATGCCCTGGCTGAGGGAAGGAGGTTCTCACCCAAGATTTGACGGTACATTGTCCCGTTGATGCGGTGAAGTTGTCCTGTCCCCTTAGCAGAAAAACACCCCCAAAGCATAATGTTTCCATCTCCATGTTTGACGGTGGGGATGGTGTTCTTGGGGTCATAGGCAGCATTCCTCCTCCTCCAAACACGGCGAGTTGAGTTGATGCCAAAGAGCTCGATTTTGGTCTCATCTGACCACAACATTTTCACCCAGTTCTCCTCTGAATCATTCAGATGTTCATTGGCAAACTTCAGACGGCCCTGTATATGTGCTTTCTTGAGCAGGGGGACCTTGCGGGCGCTACAGGATTTCAGTCCTTCACGACGTAGTGTGTTACCAATTGTTTTCTTGGTGACTATGGTCCCAGCTGCCTTGAGATCATTGACAAGATCCTCCCGTGTAGTTCTGGGCTGATTCCTCACCGTTCTCATGATCATTGCAACTCCACAAGGTGAGATCTTGCATGGAGCCCCAGGCCGAGGGAGATTGACAGTTCTTTTGTGTTTCTTCCATTTGCGAATAATCGCACCAACTGTTGTCACCTTCTCACCAAGCTGCTTGGCGATGGTCTTGTAGCCCATTCCAGCCTTGTGTAGGTCTACAATCTTGTCCCTGACATCCTTGGAGAACTCTTTGGTCTTGGCCATGGTGGAGAGTTTGGAATCGGATTGATTGATTGCTTCTGTGGACAGGTGTCTTTTATACAGGTAACAAACTGAGATTAGGAGCACTCCCTTTAAGAGTGTGCTCCTAATCTCAGCTCGTTACCTGTATAAAAGACACCTGGGAGCCAGAAATCTTTCTGATTGAGAGGGGGTCAAATACTTATTTCCCTCATTAAAATGCAAATCAATTTATAAAATTTTTGACATGCGTTTTTTTGTTGTTGTTCAAATAAACCTACCATTAAAATTATAGACTGATCATTTCTTTGTCAGTGGGCAAACGTACAAAATCAGCAGGGGATCAAATACTTTTTTCCCTCACTGTAAGTACATTTAACACCAGATACTTTTAGACTTTTACTCAAGTAGTATTTTACTGGGTAACTGTCACTTCTACTTGAGTCATTTTCTGTTAAGGTATCTTTACTAATACTGAAGTATGACAATTGAGTACTTTTTCCACCACTGGGTAGTGGACTGTTGTAGGGGACTGTCTATTGGTGCCTTGGCAGTATTCGATTAGACTAATCAGCATCTTGCCTGATACAGGTATACTTGCTTAAATATATGAGAAGTTATTTCAGATGTAGAAGTTATTGTAAAGAAATTGAAGTAAAAATGTGTTGAGAGACATTGTACAAGGTGGACTGAAGCACCTTGAATTAAGTTAAAGAGAAGTATACGAGTCCTTTCAACACTACTTCTAACAGAGCTCTATCAGATGTGGGGCAAATGAATCAAGTCACTAGCTAACTACGTTTCGATTAGGATAATGGCATGGTTGAGTGGGGTGATGTCACCCGGTGTAAGTGGTTCATTAAGCCACTGATTAGGCCCCCTGTTGCATTCATAATCTCTGTTAGATGAAAAGTTTGGCTGATGATGATCAGAGACATTAGGCCTCACCATAGAGCGCAGAATGCCCCACCTACATGTTTCATCTGAGCCCCTCTCAATTTTGAGAAAAGTCCCTCATTACTAGTGTGTGAGTGTGTGCTACTATAAAGGCCCATGCAGGATAACCTTTGTGAGTTGAAAGACTCCCTGGTCCTGCCCTTTTCAGAGAGGTGATTAAGTCATTCCAGGTCTATCCGTTTAATTAGCCAAACTCACCAGAATAGGAAGAATGCTCTGCCTTTAGAAATATGAAAATATAATTATTGCAATTTTTAATGTGTGGCATAAAACTTTGCATACGGTAAGCCTCCACAGCAGTTGCTGAGGAAGAACCCATTCTGAGAGGACATCTTGCCTCAGGTGACTAGAAGTGCCTCCATCCGCCTCCAGTCTCTGACAGAGGAAGGCCTGGTGCCCAGCAGAGCACAGCCAGTCAGACCTGGCTGGGTTACAGTAAATGGGTCTCAACAGGACCTCTGTTTATGTGACTCTGGTTACTTGAGCCTCATCAGCCCCATGCTTCCCCACACAGATCAGGCAAACGAGCCCATTACAGGCAGCCCAGCATAGAATGGCCCCTCCTGTGGTCAAGCCCAGATGGATGTGATGCCCCTTAGCAAAGAGCTGGGAGCGTTCCATAGAGAGGAGAGAGAGAGCTCCTTCACTGGATCATCTATCTGTCTACTCTGATTACAGTTCAGCTGCATCATAACTGCTACCCAGTTTGAAACCGACAATCATAAACACAACACATTCCATTTCTGTCAAAACTGTTCATCCTCTTCTGGTCACTGTCTTCAATTGAGACCGCACAAGATTGGGGTATCAAAAACAATCTGATCATATAACAAGCCCATCAAATAGACCCACAGGCTATGCAGTGGGGGTGGGAGGGGGACAGACAGTGGGAAAGTGGTGGTTATGCCATCCATTCCTATTGAGCTGATAGTACCGTGGGCTGAGCTGTGTAGGGTAAGTAAGTTCTGGCAGAGGGACTGCTGACACGGCAGCAAAGAAACAGTGGATTCAAACAGTGGATTCACGATCCTTTGAAAAAATTAAATAACAATTTGAATTATGTGGTTAGGAATAAGAGCCAATATACGTATGTGTGCCTGTGCAATGCTCTCCCACTCCCTCATTAAAGCTCTCCTACTCACTAGATTAAAAGCTCTGCCAGGAGACTTCAAACCCCTGCACAATATTTAAATATGAACGAATTTAACAACTCATTGATTGTGAGAGAATGAGGGAAAATTGCAATAGCTATCTGTCCCAAAAGACAGGCACTCATCCTGCTTGCACACACACACACTCACTATCTCTCTCTCTCTCTCTCTCTCTGACACACCTATTCAACTGCTGTTTATGCAAATTAAAACTCTTTTTATATTTCATGCATCCTGAACACCCATCCTGTTCCCACAAAGAAACGTAGGAGGACTCTGGTGCTGACGCCTAATGATTGCTATTTGGAGGAGTAAGTGCTCTCCCTAGTGGCTCTGAGAGGAACATGAAGAGGGAAACGAGAAGAGACACCCAACAACAGCTGATAAGATAAGACCATTTCTGCTATAAATATATTTATTATTTAGTCTCACAATGTATAGATCTCCTAAGGCTTTATAAATAGGACAATGCCACAAATTTTTATTTGTAAAATCAATAACTAATAACTAAATGTGATTACTGTAGCCTACTGATTTAAAACACATTCAACAAATTCAATTCCGTGCTAAAAGTTCAAATTAAAGTGCAAAAGAAGAAAAACGCCCATCTATATGACATTTATTAGCTTGACATTTGCTTAAAACTATATCAGTGTGGAGTAAACATATTGTAGTATCAACCACAATGGGAATTGGACTGTTGATTCTGTATAGATGAGGTTTACCCTCCTTTAGGAGGTCTTGTCCCTCTGGGCCAGCTCAGGGCAGTAGCCCTTCAGGTAGAAGACCCAGGAGATGCTCTGGCCGTGGCCCTCAGAGCGCGGGCTGGAGATGGTCAGCTTACCACTGCAGGGCCCTCGGGAGCCAGGGGGTGGCCCCTCGAACATCACCAGAATCTTATGGGTCTTCTTGGGCTGGATGGTCTCCACACCCTTCACAGTGAAGGCTGGGCTGTCCACCTGGAAGGAGAAGGCTGTGGTCTGAACAAACACATTCTTAAAAGGGATGGACACGCTGGATCCGGCGCGTATGGTGAAGGGGCCCTGGGCTTTGGGAGGAGTGCAGCACCCAAAGAGAGGGAACATGTATTCTCCACCAAACCCTGAGGAGAGGGTGAGCATGCCACGGATCTCCCCCAACTGACAAGGCTCAAAGTAGACCTCCAGGCTGATGTCGGTGCCCGCCTGGTAGCCAGCTTCAGCGTTGATGTTCTTCTCCACAATGAAGTCAGGACTGTCTGTCTGAGAGAGACACAGAGGAACTCACACCTCATATCATATCATCAGAATTTTATGATCATGCATTCCCCGAGATAATGTATTAAATCTATAATGGAAATGCTATAGCTTGTATTGTCCAATGTCTACAAGATATTCTATAAAAAGTACAATTTGTAGAGAAAGGCAGTAAGACAACAGGTTTCCAGGTAACAGTGGTCATCAAGCATGAGCTGTGTGCCTGGCTGTGTGGGTAAATGATTGCAGGTGGATCCAGTACCTTGCAGGCATACTCTGCCTTGACGCGGGAGTAGTTGGTAAACTTGGCAGAGACGGAGTGTCCGCTGCCCAGCGGAGCACGGAAGTAGAGTGGTTTCTCATGTGACGCTGGCAGGGCTTTCAGCAACAGCTCATAGTGGAAGTAGCCCAACTCTCCATTATGAAGAATGAGACGAGCGGTGGACTCGCCCGCACGCAGGGGCTGGTACTCGAATGAAAGAGTGGCCTGCGATTGAAATAAAAAATATAAAAAAATGGAACAATCATGCATTGGTTTGATACAGTGTATATGCCAAGGAAAAGCAATCATAGTCAACATAATAGATTAAGTCCGGTGCATGTAGACCCACCTTGGAGAGTGCAGGCGTAGAGAGCTGTGGAGGCACACTGACGTCTGGGCTGCGGCACTCAGCGCTGAAGTACAGGCTAATGGGGAGGGGGTTCTCCACCCTGACAGAGGCAGAGGCTGTCTGGCGCACCGGAGTCACCATTTTTATGGTGCTGATGACACCCGGCGCTGTGGCCTTGAAGTTCAGGTAGTAGAACAGGTACTCCCCTGTAGATTCATTACGGAATGTCACCTGGAGGGCAGGGAGGAGAGGAGGACATGACACATATGGTTAAATACAAAGTCAACTTGGAAAACAGCTGCCTTTGGCATTCTTCATCTATGCGTAGGTAGCAGGGTGGAGTAATGATCTGGGTATTGCAATCTAAACGTACCTGAAGATAGATAGTATTCTCCTGTTTGCATTTATAATGTAAATCTCCACTCACCTTGGCGTTGTACTGGCCCTCCTTGTAGGTGAAGAAGGAGACCTTGTAGTCCCTCTTGGCCAGAGCTGGTACATCCAGATAGTCCAGACCCTTCAGGGACACAGTGCTGTCTGGCCTCTCTGGCTTGATGATCTCCACTACAGCACGGAACCTGCATACAGAACAGCTTAACACTGGCAGCTAACAAAGTTGTGGCAACGTATTAGGAGTGTAGTGTGACAGAGGTAGAATCAGTAAGCAGCTGATAGACATCCTGCTAAAGTAGTAGTGTGGTACCTCTGAGGTTTGGAGAGCCAGTTGTGGACAGGCACCATCTCAGTGTACTGGGTCTTGGAGGGCATCTCGTGGGTGATGGTGGCCACAGCCTTGGGGGCCTCAGCAGTGCCATGCAGAGTGTAAAGCATGCCTGTCCCATCTGGAAAGGAGAAGAACACAGAGCCCTGGAAGAGGGAGAGGAGGATAGTAGGGTCAAGCAACAGAGACAAATCACAGCATGCATCTATAGTACATAATGCTATAATATACTCTATCGTATAAACATATTATTTGACAAAAACCAAAATATGTTAATTGTCGGCAACAATAAGAATTTGTCATCATATTCAAGGCTCTTCACACTACAAACATGCTCAGTCTGAGCCAAGAAAGCGCTGCAGTGAAAGTGTCTCACCAGGTGCTTCTTGCCATCGGCGGTCGTGACCATGGGTTTGTATGTGATCTCATAGGCCTTGTTCTGCTGGTAGGGCTCGATGATGAAGGAGGGAGGGCCACTCCAGTGCTCCCCCTCGATCAAAGGTTTCAGAGTCCAGCGCTGGTTAGTGCGGTTGGACAGGGTCAGTGACTGAATGTGCTGACAGCGCACCCGACACACAAAATGCAACACCTGTGAAGAATGAGAGGGGTAGAGAAAGGGGAACAAGAGATAGGGAACAATCATTAATAAACGCACTTCTCATTTTTTAATGCAGATTTTGGGTCTATATTGTGCACATGCGTTGTATTAAAGAGATTTCCAAGCAGCTAAGCCTTACCTCTTTGGCGACCGGGGGTATGATACAGGAGCCTGCCAGCGTGAGTTTGATGGGCTTGGCTCCTTCTATAGAGCAGGGCAGGTCATCATATCTCAGCTCCTGGCTCAGCTCCACAGGGGAAAAGGTCACCTCAAACGGCACCTCCATGCCGGGGCAGATGTAGCCCTCTACAGGGGTGATGGAGAAGTCTCTGCCAAACCTCTTTATTTCCCACTGGAACCTGACACAGTCACAAGGATGCATACATCAATACAACGGATGCTAGATAATGGCTATTAATACCTACAGTATTAGTATGTAGCAGTAGCATAGCATACTTTACAATTTTATGACCATCAATAATAGGAGAGCATACAGTATCTAGCAAAGTATTCAACTTTATCATGAGTACTGGTATGTGTGTCAGATTAACGAAAATGTAATTGGTTATTTTTCAGTTTTTAAACAACTAATTGACTGACATCGTTTCAATGATTTGAATTCCATTTCTTTCGTGGGGTTTCTGAGCTCAATGCGCAGTTTCTCTAGAGAAATCAGATCAAGCCCGAACTGTGCGATGTAGTATGGGGTTGTAGTTTCAAACATGCTAATATTCTACATAGTGCAGAAAATGTGGTAATTAACTACATAATCCATTACGTGCCTACTTGTCCGGTCTGTGTGGGCCCGGAGATGAAGAGAAGAGAGAAGAACGTGCGATCGAGAGGGATAGAGGGTCCTCTGTAGCTCAGCTGGTAGAGCACAGCGCTTGTAACGCCAAGGTAGTGGGTTCGATCCCCGGGACCACCCATACACAAAGAAATGTGTGCACGCATGACTGTAAGTCGCTTTGGATAAAAGCGTCTGCTAAATGGCATATTATTATTAGTTAGCAGTTACTTCGCAAGGTACACTACATGACCAAAAGTATGTGGACACCTTCTCGTTGAACATCTCATTCCAGCATCATGGGCCTTAATATGGAGTTGGTCCCCCCTTTGCTGCTATAACAGCCTCCACTCTTCTGGCTTTCCACTAGATGCTGGGACTTGCTTCCATTCAGCCACAAGAGCATTAGGGCCTTCCCCAAACTGTTGCCACAAAGATGGAAGCACAGAATCGTTTAGAATGTCATTGTATGCTGTAGTGTTAAGATTTCCCTTCACTGGAACTAAGGGGCCTAGCCCGAACCATGAAAAACAGCCCCAGACCATTATTCCTCCTCCACCAAACTTTACAGTTGGCATTATGCATTAGGGCAGGTAGCGTTCTCCTGGCATCCGCCAAACCCAGATTCCTCCGTCGGACTGCCAGATGTTGAAGTGTGATTCATCACTCCAGAGAATGCGTTTCCACTGCTCCAGAGTCCAATGGCAGCGAGCTTTATACCATTCCAGTCGACGCTTGGTATTGCGCATGGAGATCTTAGGCTTGTGTGCGGCTGCTCGGCCATGAAAACCCATTTCATGAAGCTCCCGAAGAACAGTTATTGTGCTGACGTTGTTTCCAGAGGCAGTTTGGAACTCGGTAGTGAGTGTTGCAACCGAGGACAGACGATTTTTACACGCTACAAGCTTCAGCACTCGGCGGTCCCGTTCTGTGAGCTTGTGTGGCCTACCACTTCGCGGTTGTGCTGTTGTTGCTCCTAGATGTTTCCAATTCACAATAACAGCACTTACAGTTGACCGGGGCAGCTCTAGCAGGGCAGAAATTTGACGAACTGACTTGTTGGAAAGGTGGCATCCTATGACGGTGCCACGTTGAAAGTCACTGAGCTCTTCGGTAAGGCCATTCTACTGCCAATGTTTGTCTATTGCATGGCTGTGTGCTCGATTTTCTATACCTGTCAGCAACGGGTGTGGCTGAAATAGCCAAATCCACTAATTTGAAGGGGTGTCCACATACTTTTCTATATATAGTGTATCTCTACCAGCAGCATTGCAGTTCTTGACTCAAACTGGTGTGCCTGGCACCTACTACCATACCCCATTCAAACACACTTAAATATTTTGTCTTGCCCATTCACCCTCTGAATGGCACACATACGCAATCCATGTCTCAATTGTCTCAAGGCTTAAAAATCCTTCTTTAACCTGTCTCCTCCCCTTCATTTACACTGATTGAAGTGGATTTAACAAGTGACATCAATAAGGGATCATATCTTTCACCTGGATTCACCTGGTCAGTCTATGTCATGGAAAGAGCAGGTGTTCTTAATATTTTGTACACTAAGTGTAAGTATGCCTTATTTACTTAAGAAGAACTGCTAAAATAGTGATTTTGTCAGACAGCATAGGCAGCAGCTCTACAGATGAGATGACTTGGAATGAAATAATAAAGTCATCAAATGAAACAAATGTAATATACACAACAACTGAAATATTTTATTAAAGTAAGGTGAATAAATGATGGTTAATAAGTGATAAACAGTAATGGGCAGTCACTACCATCATGGGACAATTTTTTTTATCCTGTGTTGTTACAGCATTCAACCCACATAATGCATAGTGCAAAACTAAAAAACAAAACCGTGATTGTTTTTTAAGAATCGAACCGAAACCGAATAGACCTTAAAAAGCACTAATGACTCAGCACCTACCTGGCTCCGATGTCTCCAGTGTTCTGCATGATGATGCGTCTTGTGACCTTGCAGCGCTGAGCAACAGCTCCAAAGGGCAGGTAGTCCTGGTCCAACTTGACCTCCACTCCCAGACAGCAGCCCTTCAGTACCAGCAGGGGGCGGACCGTGCCCAGACACTCAAACTGCAGCTCTGACGTGAAGGGAGCCATGCGCTGCCTGGGAGAGAACAGCACCTCAACCAGACAGCGGCCCCCAAACGGCTTCAGGGTCACCTCACCTGGCGGGTTCACTGACAGCACCTACGGTACAGGAGAGGAACATGTCTCATCACACTCACTCACACAGGTAGAACTCATCTAGAATGACAACCCCATGAAAGGGAACACTATTTCTGGCTCAACTATGTTCTCTTTATATTCTGAGCAAAACATCTGTTCATCTAGCAACTGCACTACTTGTGTGTCAGTGAGAGGGAATAGTGTCAGTGGTGTGGAGGTGGTTGTGAGGCGTACCCTGGAGTCCAGCAGAGTGTGTACAGTAGAGCTGAGTAGCAGGGAGAAGGTTAGAGAGGAGTGGCTATTGTTCACCAGGGGAATCACCCTCCTGATCTTCTGACCAATCTGCAGAGCCCCCAGATTCACCACCTTGTGTCTGGGGTCCTCAAAGTCAACCTGTTAGGAGGAGGTTCACAGGGGAGGTATGCATAAAGACACACAAGCATGAACACACACACACGCAAGCTCCCCACACGCACATTGTTACACACACAAGCCACATCTCACCTTCATCTCAATGCCTTGACCTAGGATCTCGACCACCTGCTTGGCACAGTCATTGATCTCGAAGACCACTCTCTCATGGTAGCGCATGGCCTCCCGTGGGTAGAAGGTGATGGGCACCTCCATGGACCCACCAGGGGGCAGCACCTCTGGCTGGAAGCCCACCTCCAGGAATGGGGTGTTGGAGAACTGACAATCTAGACTGGAGAGGACAATAACCTGCTATGGCAGCTCCCTCATTGAGAAACACTGATATATAAAGTCTGCCATTGCCTGCCAGTGCAGTGAGGCCCTCTGTCTTTTTCATTACATTTCATTTGGTAGTTTGAGAGGAAATTAAATGGTCTGACAGCGAGCCTGACAATGGATATATGCTGTTTTGTTTAGGTTTTGAAGTTGTCGCTCAAACACAGGCAAAGTGCCAGGCAACCTGTCAGCTGTTACCTGATCCCTCTCTCTCCCTTGTTGCTTATGATCAGTGTATGTGTGGCTGGCACCATCCCCGCACAGTAGATAAAGCTCATTCCAAAGTTGTGTTTCAAGAAGGAGAAATCCAGGCCAGGGGCAACTGCTGAACCCAGGATGGAGCAGCTGAACACAGGCCCATTCTTAATCTGAAGAGGAGAGAGATGGAATCATTCATAGAATGGAATCATACACACAGTAGACATGAGGAAAAGGGAGAGCAATTATGCTAAGATGAGATGCTCACCTTGATGTTGAGGCCCACGTCTTTGAGCACACACTTCTGCAGGGGGAAGAACGTGACAGTACAGCGGCTCTGTCTGCCCACCTCCACACTCCCCTTGTCTGTCTCCACCTTTAGGTGGCGCTGCATCTCCGCCGGGCCCCATAACTCATACTGAACATCCAGATTGAACTTCCCCAGGTTGGACACTAAGAAGGAACACAATGTCGTATCACTGAGCTCCACCTGAACAAGGACAAAAAGCAAAAGGAAGAAAAAAAATGTCATTCTAAAACTTCAAATAGGGCAAAGGGGAGAAAAATTACCTATGAATTTGCATGATCTTTGTATTTTCACACATCAAAGGCTTAAGGGGAGTTCAGTGTATAATGAGCCTTTCTGTCTGTCTTAAGCTTTGAAGCCAACATTTCTCACCTGTTTGAAGTCCACCTGATGATGAGAGTTGCCTGGAGACAGCTCGGTGACGCCTCCCTCTGTGCTCTCACACTGCACACAGGCATTCATGCTGTAGCCCTCTGCCTTGACGTTCATATTGAGGGGCTGGACCTTCCCCTTCACCTGGACCAGCAGGTTAAAGGTCACCACTCCATCTTGTGTCGGGGTGAAAGACACAACCACAGGGAACCTGCAGGACACCAGGAGAGAGAGGATGTTTTGTGTCAAGGGTATCACTCTGACAATACATTAACTGTAACAACAGACAATCCCTCTTAGGCTGATACACCATTCTATTAAATTAGATTCAGGTGTATCACCGATGAAGTTGAGGTACACACCTGTCTTTAGGTGGCACCACCCCCTCCATGGGCTCCAGCTGCAGGCTGTCTAGGAAGGCCTCTGAGTAACGGGACGTTTCCTCAATGAAGAACTGAAAGGGCTGATTCTCTCCATTCAGCAGATACACTGTTTGGTGAGCCTTGCGTCCTACAGAGACATTCACAGAGAGACATGTTGTCACAACAAATGTTCACAGGTTATATATATATAAGACACTGATGTTGTGTTTAGGATAATGTTATTAAGAATGATCTCATATGATAATGATTTGAGTGCAGTGGGTATTTTCTACCTTAGTTGCTGTATTGCACTTACCCACTAGCAGGTTTCCCAGGCTAAGATGGGCATGGTCCATGTAGACAACAGGCTCACTAGCTGTTCCAACCAGCAGGAAGGGCACAGACAGGTTCTGATCTGGGATCAGGAAGGTCCAGAATGACTCCACTGTATCTGGCTCCTGGGCCTGGAACTCAAAGGATACCTGCAGCGGGAAGAATTAGAGATTTTACAGCTGACATTTTCTCACAGCAAAATAGTAAAACAGCAGAGAACAGGGTTCGCTGGAGCTGCACTAAAAGCAGTAAGAGTAGCTGACATTTTATCAGTGTTCAAGCACCTCAAAGTGAAGCACAATATACATAAGCCATACCTCTACTTTCTTCCCAGGCTGAATGGAGTTATTGGGTGTGAGACATTGGAAAGGGGAGGCACCTGCATCTTCACATCTCCAGATAAAGGAGTAAAGCTTGTTGGTGGGGTTTACAATGCTGAACTGCCTGTACAGGGGAAAAGATACAATGAAATATACCATTCAAAAGTAGTGAACATGTTTATGGTATGAGTGATCAACCCACCTAGGGATGGAGGAGCCAATGCCCACAGATCTGAACTCTATGACCCTGGTGTTGGGGTCCAGGGGGGCCCTGGGCAGTGCCCCATGAGGACCACGTAGTTCTGGGTTACGTCTGTTTCCACTGATGTAGTCTGAGTCCTCCAGGTGGAAGTGGCAGTAGGGCAGTAAACTGCGACCACACACCACCATGGTGGGGCTCTGCTCGTCTTTCAGGTTGGGGATGCTGTCATAAAACAGACACATAAATAAAGTATTTGAGATGATGGAAGTGTGAAAGCACAGACACATCAAAAATTAACTCTGCCTTGATTTGTAAGTGTGTGTCTGTGTTCGTGATCCTGACCTGCAGACCAGCCTGGCCTCACACTCTGCTACCTCCAAGGGGGAGAACTTGATCCTGAAGGTCTGGGTGGCTCCAGGGCTGATGATGCCCACACTGGGCTCCACGGAGAAGGGTGGCAGGTCTGGGTCACCCAGCATCAGGCATGACACGCTCTCTAAAGAGCTGGCAGGTCTGACCCCTAATCTACTGCTCTGACAGGAGCGAGGGCTAACGTCTGGAAATATAGAGCACAGATCATGTGAGTTATAAGGTCTGCTGATATACAGTACATACAGTATATTGATAGCATATTTTTACATTTTCCCTCAAAACCAGAAGGCAGTGTCTGAAAGTTACCTCCATGATCAAAGTGGACACCTTTTCCATATTTGTCCATCAGGACCTGCCATGAGTACTCCAGCTTCACACTGCCTTTGTTTACCATCTGGAGTCTGCACACCATGGGACATGAGGAAGATTAGAGGAACAGATTTACATATGATAGGCACAGAAACCCAAACAGACAGTAACTTACGGGAACACTCTGGTCTGATAGAGCAGTGTGTCCTTGAAGCGGATGGTCTCTGCGTTGCAGGTGAACTTGGCATAATCACACACAGCACTGATGCGCAGCTCCGTCTCCCTGAATGACTTCTCTACTACACAGTGGACTGGCTCTGGGTCTGTCTCAATCACCTGGGGACAGACAGGACACACTCAATTTAAATTGAATTGCCTCTCTTTCCTTCATGGGTCATTATACACATAAATACAGTGCAAGTAAAGCTTCTGCATGAATTAAATGTGTTTCCATTTTATATATACATTTAAAAAATCATGAAAGATTCTGCTTTATCCTAGCTGCTTTATGACTGGGCGGTCAGTCACAGATCTGTGTGTGACTTCACCTTCTTCTTTGAAGGCTGTTGACTCCCCACTTGTTTTCCAGAGTCGACCCACTTGACGGTCCTGAGGCGGTCATCCCAGTCTGGCACCTGGTCCACAGGCTGCTGGAACACCACCCTGCACAGCTTACACTTCATAGGCTGGGCGGTCAGCACCAGAGGCTGCTCTGAGCAGAAGGTCACGGTCACCTCCTTGGCACAGCCTGCATGGAGGTGGCCCACCTGGGGGGAGAAGCAGACCTGGGGGCCGTCGGCCGGCCACTCAAACCTCAGCACGTTACTGCTGCTCAGGTTGGTCATGGTGAAGGTCTCCTGGTAGGGCCTGGACACATGACAGTCTCCAAAGAACAGCAGGTCCCCCTTACCTGGAGACAAAATACAAGGGAGGGACACACATTAAACTAAGGTCCTGAAGTAGTGGAAAACATGTATACCTTTGCAGTATCATTCTAAAAAGCTTTGAGGCCTTACCATCTGGTGAGCACTCCTTTTGCTGAGCATTGCTGTTGATGTTGTCCAGGGAGACGACGTCATGGTAGCCCTCCCCCAGCAGCCGCACCACTGTCTCCTCATACTGGTTGTCCACCACTAGGAGGCGCATGTTGGCCTCGAAGCTCTGAGCCACCACGGGACTAAACTCCGCCTCAAACTCTGCCTGCTGGCCGCCTAACAGCACCAAGGAGGCTGTGTGCGCCATCTGTCTCTCTGAGGGGAGAGGAAGGATGGATAGGAAGAACTTTAGAGTTGAAACAATCTATACAGTGTCTCTATACAGTGTCTCTGCTGGTTTTCTCATGGACCAGTTGTATACCGTACCAACCTGTCCTGGCCTCGGCCTCTATGTGTGATGAGGAGATGTTGCTGCAGTTGGTGTTGGGAGCAGCTCTCAAGGTGAACACCCCCATCTTATCCAGAAGATCAATGTGAATCTGCAAAGCAGTCAAATAATGCCAATGTATAAACAGCACTGTTCCATTTAATCACAACTATTTCAATTAAAACGTCATATAAACAGAGGCTGTTCTCACATGAGCAGGTACATTGGCATCATTCTTCAGCACCAGGGGCAGGGTCTGGGCCCGGCCCACCAGCAGCCGTTTGAACTGCAGCAGAGGGTGTCCACGGCTGGTCCTCAGGACTGGTCTCAGAACAGTCACACTGGGCAGATTGCCATCACCCATTAAATCAAACACCAACACCTTCGACTTGGCCATGGGTTGCAGACTAGGAAATACAGGAGAGTGAATGATGAGAGAAATGTTTACCCACACACACACGTATGCACACACACACACACACACGTATGCACACACATACACGCAAACTGAGGTATGTACCTGGTAGCTCCCTCCAGGGTGGCCTCAAACACAGCATGGTAAGTCTGCATGGTCTGAGGGGTGAAGGTGATGATGGCAAAGGCATGAGAGTGACTGGGTATAGACAGCCTGCCAGGCATCAGCTCAAACACCTCCGTGCTACACATTGACATCTGAAACAAACAAACAGCCACTGCTCGCACTGCTGCCATACAGCCTACAAACACACTCAATCTCTGTTTCATAAACATGTTCATCAGAAAACCACCCATACCTTAGTAAGGACAGGTTTGACTGCGAGGCTCAGCTCGCAGGGCACCTTGCCGTTGTTGGTGAGGCGGAAGCGAGCTTTGGCTGGATGACCCACCAGAACATTATTGAAAACAAATTTGTTCTCGTCCTGAATATAGATGCCCATGGAATCACGGAACTGCTCACAGTACAGCATGGTGCTGGTCTTGCAGATACGGTGCTCCTCAAAAATAGAGGCAATGTCTTTGTATGCAATCCCTGTAGAAAAAAATGAGAATTAGCAGGAATTTGGAAAGTGAGTCCCAATTTCAACATAAGCGCTCACGGCCAGGGGTAACGTTATTTCACATTTCCTTCTCAACCATTGCTAACTCATATACACACCTGACATGCAGACTTCGGCCACAAGCCGGTAGGGGATACCACCTGGATTGTCTGAGGGGTCTCGGTCAGTGATGTCCAGGGCCAGGCACTCCTGCCAGCGTCCTGCCTGCTCTGCCACACAGTCTACCGTGACCACCTGGTGAGCGCCCGGCGCCAGGATACCAAAACCAGGCACCAGTGAGAACACGCCCATGGTGAAACGGGCCTGCACACAGGGGAAGGGAGGGAGGCATGGGGATGGGGCAGTGGTGTATTAGGGATACATATTCAAATGTTTCTGTTCATTAAGGTCATTTAAATCTGCTGAAGTTAGTCCCAAATTTGTAGGTATGTTGTAATACTAGGAGGGACTCTCACCAGAGTGGACATGCCCATGTCCTTCTGGATGGATTCAGCTCGCCGCACTTTGTTTCCAGTGAGGGGTTTAGCAGAGTGGTTCTCACGTGATGTTCTCTTCCCCACAATGCTGCAGTGAGACATAAAGTGGCATTCCATGACTTTGGGTTATACAGAGAAAGAGCTAAAATACAGGAAGTATTAGGAGTTGAGATACAGTGAGGTCAGAGTTCATAGTGGTGATCATACCCTCTCCTCTGGGCAGGCTGTGGCAGGTCTTTACACATCCTGCTGATGTTGAAGCGGATCTCAAAGTCTCCCTTGTTCTCTATGGTGAAGGTTTGTGTTTTGCGGCAGCCGTATACTAGTGGCCCAAAGTTAATGTCACTGGAGGGCATGATGTTGTATTTCGAGAAGAGGGACTGGATTGATACTTTGATGGGAATGATGGCAATGGTCTCTCCACCCTCTGCAATATTTGGCTCAATCACCTGTGAGAAAAAGCAGACATCTTTAACGCACCAGTGGATACTGAAACTGAAGCAGCATACTACTGAAACTCTTCACATTGTTGTAAAATGTTACAAGCACAAGTTTTATGGTTGAGTCTACTAACTTGACAGCGCAGAATTGGCTGCTCTCGGATGGACACCTCCTTGTTGTGGCGGAACACAAACTGGACGCATGTGGGCCGATCGTTGGGGTTGAGGGAGCCCTTCTGGGGGGTGATGGTGAAGATCTGGTTCAGGTCTGGCATGGCTGGATCTGTGGCCTCCAGGATGAACCTGGGAAAGTGGAGGCAGAGGGAGGGGTGGGGGATAATGTGCTTAATTTGGTAAAAAATTATATGATTAATAGTTAGCTTTAGGATAGTGTATGTTGATTGATACTCACTTGAAAGCTATCTCATATTTGCCCTTGTTTTTCATGTTCACAGAAAGCTTGACCTCCTCAGATACTTTGATGGTTCCAAAGTCTAGACCACCGTCAGCCCCTAAAATACAAATACACATACTGTAGATCAAGGGAAACACCATTCATTTCCCTTTCAAAAACATGAAATGGAATTCATCCAAATCAAAGGGAGCTGGTAAAATGATGCATGTGTGAAAGAGACAAGTGTATCTGTCTGTGAGAACTCCTGTAAAGACCTTTAGGGAAGGTGATGTCCAGAGCCACGTCGTAGGCCTCAGCAAGGATCTGTATGTTCTCTGTATGGACAATACCCAGGATGTTCTCCACATCGGACACCTAACACACACAGCAACACACAGACAGAAAGTCACACAACAACAATATGAGATAAACAGGAATAATGCAACAGTCGATGATACTAAACATCAAATCAATCATCATCCAGTACTGTACCTCGAGGCGAATGGCTCTCTTCAGGTTGATGGGCTTCATGGCTCTGAAATGCATCTGCAAGCAGAACTCAGAGTGTGGCAGGATGATGCCCTGGTCCTGAGACACACTGAACTCATCGCCCAGCACCTCCAGCCCACTCAGCCTCCAGGCTGCAGGCAGCAGCGTGTTGTTACGCAGGCACAGATTCCTTGTGTCCTTCCTGAGGTTCACAACCAGCACAGGGAGAATGGAGTATAGTGGCGAAAGGAAAATCAACAGAAAACTACCATGACGAAAACAAAATCCTGTACTTTGAAACTGACACATGTTAAAAAGCACTACAGTAGCTCTGTGCAATGTGGACTACAGCATTCATTAATTCCCTGACCTGTGCAGTAGAATCTTATCAAAATGCAGCTGCTTGCGTTCAATCTCGAGCTCGGGCCGGACCCCACGACAGGAGAAGCGGAAGATGGTTGGCTCTGGGTTCTCTTTGATACAGCACACCACACTGTCCTCTATCTGCCCCGGGCTCGTAGGGTACGCCCACACGGTCAGCTCCTGCCAGGGCACAACCGTGGATAAGTGGTACACTGTGATTATCACACAAAGTTTCATAACCAGTACAAAATGTGGTTATTACAGTTGTATACTGATAACATAAAAAATAAATGGATGTGAAACTGTTCATTGATAATATTAGTGACAATGACACCTTCTTGGTATGTTTGTATCACAACTCTGACAGCTCAGACTACATTCTACTATGTTATGAGTAGTTCTGATTGGCTACTTGTCTCTCGTTGGGTTTGAGGGTCATGTTGGGAGGGTCCAGTAGGTAGGTGGTAGCCTTGGTGTCATGCTGGAAGCAGAAGTGAATCTCAGCATCCAGTGGGGAGTTGTTGTGTATCACCAGCCTTTCGATGTTCTCTGGATACTTCCTCTCTTTATACCTATGGTAACACACAGGCATGCATCACACATGCGTCCTCTATGAAGTTACAGTGAATAAAGTAGGGTAGTGGAAGGTAATCTCCCCTTACCTATCTCTGGTCTTCCCACAGAGCAGCGGGCCAAACTCATAGAGGCCAGAGCGAATGATGTAGGTCTTCTGCAGCACCTCATCAGACTGAAGGACCCTCTTACTGTGGGCAAACACCATCCTGGGAGAGACCAAACGACACACAACACATCATTTACAGTGATAATAAAACATATAAACCTATAATAAAACTAAGAACAGCTCTGACAAAATTCAGTTAAAGGCCCAGTGCAGAACTCTCTTTCTTATTGGTCTATTAACTAATTTACCGCCTGGTGATCACCAGGCAGTCCAAAACTCCATCCCACTGAAACATGCTGAAATTTCAGGCTGTCTTTTCAAGCAGCTCTTACACTAAAAGGGAATTATCCTAATTTTCACAATTTCACAGTATTATTCCAACCTCATAGTGTGGAAATATATACAGTGCATTCGAAAAGTATTCAGACCCCTTGACTTTTTCCACATTTTGCTACGTTACAGCCTTATTCTAAAATGGATGAACAAAAAAAAAATCCTCATCAATCTACACACAATATCCCATAATGACAAAGCAAAAACAGGTTTTTAAATTTTTGCTAAGTTATATGAAAACAAAAACAGAAATACCTTATTTACATAAGTATTCAGACCCTTTGCTATGAGACTCTACAACTTGATTGGACTCCACCTGTGGTAATTTCAATTGATTGGACATGATTTGGAAAGGCACACACCTGTCTATATAAGTTCCCACAGTTGACAGTGCATGTCAGAGAAAAAGCCAAGCCATGAGGTCGAAATAATTGTCAGTAGAGCTCCGAGACAGGATTGTGTCGAGGCACAGATCTGGGAAAGGGTACCAAATAATGTCTGCAGCTTTGAAGGTCCCCAAGAACACAGTGGCCTCCATCATTCATAAATGGAAGAAGTTTGGAACCACTAAGACTCTTCCAAAAGCTGGCCGCCCGGCCAAACTAAGCAATCAGGGGAGAAGGGCCTTGGTCAGGGAGGTGACCAAGAACCCGATGGTCACTCTGCCAGAGCTCCAGAGTTCCTCTGTGGAGATGGGAGAACCTTCCAGAAGGACAACCATCTCTGCAGCACTCCACCAATCAGGCCTTTATGGTAGAGTGGCCAGACAGAAGCCACTCCTCAGTAAAAGCCACATGACAGTCACCTTGGAGTTTGCCAAAAGGCACCTAAAGGACTCAGACCATGAGAACCACGATTCTCTGATCTGATGAAACCAAGCTTGAACTCTTTGGCCTGAATGCCAAGCGTCACGTTTGGAGGAAACCTGGCACTATCCCTATGGTGAAGCATGGTGGTGGCAGCATCATGCTGTGGGAATGTTTTTCAGCGGCAGGGACTGGGAGACTAGTCAGGATCGAGGGAAAGATGAACGGAGCAAAGTATAGAGATTTCCTTGATGAAAACCTGCTCCAGAGCGCTCAGGACCTCAGACTGGGGCGAAGATTCACCTTCCAACAGGACAACGACCCTAAGCACACAGCCAAGACAACGCAGGAGTGGCTTTGGGACAAGTCTCTGAATGTCCTTGAGTGGCCCAGCCAGAGCCCAGACTTGAACCCGATCTAACATCTCTGGAGAGACCTGAAAATAGCTGTGCAGCGACACTCCCCATCCAACCTGACTGAGCTTGAGAGGATCTGCAGAGAAGAATGGGAGAAACTCCCCAAATACAGGTGTGCCAAGCTTGTAGCGTCATACCCAAGAAGACTCGAGGCTGTAGTCTCTGCCAAAGGTGCTTCAACAAAGTACTGAGTAAAGGGTCTGAATACTTATGTAAATGTGACGTTTCCATTTTTTATTTGTAATACATTTGCAACAATTTATAAAAATCGTTTTTTGTTTTGTTATTATGGAGTACTGTGTGTAGATTGATGAGGGAAAAAAACAATTTAATCCATTTTAGAATAAGGCTGTAACGTAACAAAATGTGGAAAAAGTCAAGGGGTCTGAATACTTTCCAAATGTACTGTATATATTTCCACACTATGAGGTTGGAATAATACTTACATTGTGTTAGGATAATTCCCTTTCAGTGTATGAGAGCTGAGAAAAGACAGCTTCAAAAGACAGCTATGAAATAACGACATATGGAAGAGTTCCAAACCATCAGCTTTTCCCCACTCAGACCACTCCCAGACAGTCCTAGCAAAATTCTTGTTTGAGAAATTGCTCTTTGCTAAGCTATTTGTGTTTCTTTTTGACCATTTTAATTGAAAACAATCACAGTAAGGTACTTGTTACACAGAAATGATTTATTGAGATAAAGACATCTGCATTGGACCTTTAAAAGCTGCAATATGTAACTTTTTGGGTGACCTGACCAAATTCACATAGACATGTGTGTTATAGATCTGTCATTCTCATTGAAAGCAAGTATAAGAAGTGGTAGATCTGTTCTATGTGTGCTATTTCTATGCTTCCCAATTCTTAAGTTTTGTCTTTTAGTCTTTTACTTTTGGTTTTGTACACCAGTTTCAAACAGCTGAAAATACAAATATTTTAGGATATGGAAAATATATTTCACAGCGGTTTAGATGGTACAATGATTCTCTACATTATACTTGCTTGTTTTGTCACACAAACTGAAATTAGGCTAACTATTTGAATTTTAGCAACCAGGAAATGGCAGGGCGACTTCTGCATAGCGCATCTTGAAGTATATAAATTGGTTCTATTTCACAAGGACTGAAAAACACAAATGTATTTTAGAAACAAATAACAATACTCACTTTACGTCTTTGCTGATGGATGGATATGCACAGATGCCCCTACAGTACATTTGGTACCGTCTCTTTGTACCCAACAACTCAAAGTTCAGTGTTTGGTCAAACTTGCCAGGCAATTGAGAGTGGAACCAGATCTTCAGGCTCACCTCTCCATTGGGTGGGACATTCCAGCGGAATGTTGTGAGTCTATAGAAAACAACACATTTAAGTCACATTTATGCACATTAGTGTGTATTCTTATGTAGTGTATAGATGATCTCACCGCTGGTTGCGCTCCTGTTGGGACTCCTGTTGGCACTGCTCAGTGTCAGATAAGGAAGTCACAGCGTTGAGAGGAGGGGAGCGAGAGTCATTGGACCTGGCCCCCTTTTTGGCTGGGGTGCGTCTCTTGTCTTTCTGACTCTCTCTGCCTGTGTCTGCCTTCTTCCCCCGTCCATTTGTAGGGGTCACCACTTCTTCCTGTAAGACCCATTCAGTTAGACCTGGCTATGATTAATAGCTTCATTAATTAAACCAAGAGGCCGCAGTGGCTCGTAGGTCTGTGTACCCACATCCATACCCACACATGCAATTTTGTGAGCAAAACATTTGAGTGGTTTTAGAGTTAATTTCCTGCAATTCTACACATTTTCCCCAGGGGGCGTAGAGAAGATTTTGCAATTTTATAACACATTTCCTGCAATTCTACACATTTTGCCATAGGGTTGAGAGAAATGCTTGCAGTTTTTAATATGTTATTTGAGTGAGAGTGACTAACAAAATCAATGGGGGCCCCCTAGGCGGTAATTCAACCATGAATAAGTTTAGATAGCTGGCCGCTAGACTAACTTACAAATCTAAACATTGTTAGCTGACATGTGCAAATTGAGTGACTGTCAGTAAGTGACATAAGAAAAAAACTGCTGATGCACAACCAAATTTCAAAATTGCACCTTGTGTATTCTATTCTAACTCTCAACAGTAAGTAGAGACCCCGACTGAGTTGGGCCGCCAGTTGCCCATCCCTGGTCTAGACATAGTGTTATTACGGTATCATCTATGGTGTTTTTCAGAGTGAGCAAGAAGTTAAAAATAAACGAGTGAATATGGTGGCAATAGTGGTTTGATGTGTCAGGTTATGCTATTTTCCATGGAGGACCAATTATACCTTGACTGAGCCTTCAGCTTCAGCCTCCATGTCTGCAGCTTTCTTCTCCCCTGCTGGATCCTCTGGGACTGAGGGCACCATGAAGGTGAAGCAACTAGTGATCTGCTGTGCACTGGGCACAGGCCTCTTCTTAGGGTAGGGATGACAGAGAAGATAGTGGAGGGGGGGGATAGGAGGGCCCTTGGGTCCCAGCCCTAAACCATCCAACACCTGAGGTACAGAGTAAGTCGACATCATTTAAAGCTTTTTATCAAAGTTCGTCATAAGGAGAAAATATAAAATGAAGGGGCAATATTACTGCAATAAATAAGGAAATAAGTATCTACCTCTTCAAGAGGCGGCAGTTTGTTGCTCTTCAGGATCTCTATTCCGCTAAGATAGTCCCTCCCAGTAACAGAAAGGATGATGTGGGGCACAGTCTCTGGTGCAGCCTCCCTGTCCCCTCCCTCAGACCCCTCCACTGCTAGAAGGGCCTGGCTAGGGGCTGGAGACACCAGCTTCATGTCTGTGGCATCTGCCTTCAACTTCTCCTTCTCCAAGCGCTCCTTCTCCTTCTCCACCTTCTCCTTCTCCCGCTCTTTCTTGGTCTTCTTGCCGGAGGGGGCCTGTCTCTCAGGGACTACTTCCTCTGGCTCCTGGATGTTGTCTTCAGAGAACAGGGGCTGGAGGAGTTGACCCTGGGCTCGGTCCCAGAACTGTAGAATGTGGAGAAGCTGGGGCTGGCTCTGCTCGTAGAGCTTGAACCGAGACAACAGCAGTCGGTCACCCTCACTAGACTACAGGGAACAGAAGGAGTAGAGGAGTTTCAATTATAGGCCAGTTAAACAGCTATTAAATATGTTTTATTCCTCTGGGTGTCAGCTATAAATGATATGATGTACAATCGTAAAAGGAGGAGAGGAACTAGTTTATATCCAAAAGTTGTTTGTCAAGTAAGGCTGTGCGTTTTTATGCTTCACTTGGTATTCATGAGGGTATCATACCAGCTCTCTCTCTGGGTCCTCGTTTGGTAATGGAGACTCCTCCTGCCCCCCTGCCTTGCCCTCTTTGGGCTTCTTCTTTTTGGGTCCCTCCTCTGGTTCCCTAGTGCCCTCTGTGGGAGAGTCTTTATACTCCTTGCCATCAGCACAGGAGGACATTTTTCTCCCATCTTTCACCGGCTGATCCAGTTTTGTCTCTGAGCGTAGAGCACTTGCAGACTGTCAGTGTAAAGTGGAAATATAGGAGGAAAACATTAAGATATGTCATTTATTATGCTACCACTTCTCCTATGCACTGCAATGAGCACCGTGTGATGCAGTTGTTGTTTTTTTACACATTTTTTTATTTGTTCCAAATAGGACAATCAACAATTACATAAATACTCTTTTCTTGTGTCCCCCCCCCCAGCTCAAAGATAAAGACAAAAACATAACAACAACCAAACATTAACAACAGAGAAAAGTCTCCACATTTCCACATTAAATAACAATTATAATATACAGTCACAGATAATACAGATTACGCTTCAACTATAGCCAATATTCACATAAAAAATGTGAGAATATACAGATTTACAGTTCCAATGCTTCTACAATACCGTGTGACACAGTTGACTGACCTGTTTTCCTCCAAGCTGACTCTTCTTCCCTGATGAGTCCTCCTTGGCAGGCTCCTTCTTGCCTTTCTTGTTTTTCTTTTTCATCTCCTCTTCCTCTCTCACTCTCTCTAGCTCCTCTTGTTGTCTCCTCTCCTCCTGTTCCCTTTCTGCCCGCTCTTGTTCCCTATAACATGTACATACATTTACATTAACATAAATTATTCACATCCCAGTCTATTTAAACCATACTCTCTAAGTAAGACACATTCTGTACACATTGTTTAACATTGCTATACTTAATATGTGCGTAAGCATTTTTCATCCAATACCTGCGTTTTCGTTCTCTCAGTGCCACAAGGTGTCTGAGGTCGATGCGCTCTTTCTCCTCCTCTGGCAGGGCATCATACTCCTCCTCATCCATTTCTTGCAAGCGCAGCTTTTCCTTCTCAGCCTGCTCCCTCTGTAAGACCTCTGTGAAGGAAGGAGGAGTATTATTACCAGTCACCGTAGTAATTACCTCAAACTATTGTTTAGTTTAGCACAGCTCCCAGCTCCTTTGGCCTAGCTTGTCCTCACCCTCTGCCTCTCTCTGTGCCCTCTCCTTGGCCTTGAAGGCATAGTAGTTGTTGGAGAGGTTGACCATGTAGATGAAGGATCTGTTGTTGAAGGCCTTGAGGATGATCTGTAGGGTGCTGCTGGGGGAGAGGCAGTACAGCGTCTCCAGCCCGTCCATCACAACACCCCCGGTGACAGTCACTTAGCTGCCAGGGGACAACACATACATCCCATTCATCATCAACACTCTCGAGTATCACACAGGAGATTCATTGAGGGTCCATCCCAGACCAAGGACTGGGAGGCCCATATAGGCTCTGTGTATCTCAGTACTGTACGACACCTGTAGTCTCTCTGAGAGGATGTCCACCAGCAGTTGGTCTGGTAGCAGGCAGCTCATCAGGCCCAGCTCTCCCACCTGGCTCCCACTGATGCTCAGCTGCCGGTGGATAGGACCACAACCCTGCACAGAAAGCAAGCACTAATAAGAGGCATTACAAACTGTATCCTAGCTTTGATATAGTAATACACACTATTGTGATGGTCTGTGGGTACCATTGAGGGGGCGGTGGGCTGTGATCCGTCGATCCTCTTCCCTCCCACAACACTGTTCTTGTTACGTGTAGAGATGGAGGAGGCTGGAGCCTTGGGGTCAATGACTTGACTGCCCTCAGCTGTGTGTTTGGCTACAGCCTCCACACTCAGAGTACCAACACCTTGACCAGCAGGCCCCATCACCTCCACCACTGCCTGGGCTGTACACACACACACACACACACATCACACCTACAGTTAGACAACTACAAACACAGCATATAGCCTAGTTCATCCACAGATAGTTTACTGTTAGGCTTTAATGCCATAAATTATAATTTGTTTGATACAGTTATCATTGGCTGAGCGGGTGAGACATACCAGAAATACCTATCCATTAAGCTGAGACTCACCGGCCTCCTCCACCCTCTTCTGAGCATGCTCCATAGCAGCCTTGGCACACAGCTCTCGGGCCCGCAGGCCAGCAGAGGTCATCCCTGAGGACAGTGCCTCCAGCACCACAGCATCAATGCTCAGACACGCTGCTCCATAGTATTTGGCCAGAGTCACTGCTGTGCCTGTTTTACCTGCACAGAGATACATGCAAATGGTTGAAAGAAAAAAATGAGTGTTGAAAGTGTTGAATTACTTTGGTGGATGTGCCACTCTTTACCTGAGAGGGGAGCCCCATGCACAATGATTGCGATGCCCCGGCGGTTTCGTGCAGCCTGGCCCTCAGGTGACAGGTCAATGCCCATGTGGCGTGCAATAGCTCTGGACACTGGGTTGACCTCCAGGTCCCCCACACTGGCAGTCCTGCTTTCCACGGTGTCTTTGATCAGGTCTATGACAGAATGCAACATGATACCTGCTGTCTTTGCTCTCTATTACTATTATAGTGTCCGTGGTATCCTGTGGCAAAGTTGTGTACTGTGAGCAGCGTGAGTGATGTTCAGCTATTTTGTCTGTTTCTTCAAGGCAATCTGTACTGTTCTGAGTGTTGTGATGTTAATGTTATATATTTGGTCTTGTTCAGTACCTCCACATGGCGTCCCATCCTTGGAGGGAGCTGCCTCTTTCTCCACCTCCACGAGTCGTTCTGGAAGGGGTGGGGTGGCTAGCTCCTCCTCCTGCTCTCCCTTATCCCCTGCCTCAGATGCCTCCTCATCTTTAGGGGAGCCAGCCTTGGACTCTGGGGAACCAGACAAAGCTCTGAGCCAGTGAGAACTTCCACTACAGATGATCCCAGATCAAATCAAAGCTTCCACTGCAGATCAAACTAGGCCCTTTACACAGTAAGTCCCAGAGCTCACCCCTATGGATTATACATGACTTCTAAATAAGTAAGCCATCAGTAAATATTAATGTACTGCTCTGCAGAGGCTCCCATTTTGTAGATATGTCTTCTCCATCCTGATAAGAGATAATTGGACAGTCTGGTTGCAGAATGACAAATAAGAGTGTGGTTCCACTGCAGAGCAGACCTACCATCCTCCTCCTCACAGTTGTGTTCGTTGTAATAGTCCATTAGCTCAGGAGGTAGTGACTCTCCTGGGGGCGCGTGGGGGCAACAGCAGGACGTTCTGGACATCATAGTGTTAGGCCTACTGCTGCTAGGTAGCTCTCTCTGCTCTCTCCTCCCTCTGTCTGTCCTTGATTGCAGGAGTGAGTTCTGGTGTGCGGGAGTCAGGGTTCCAGCTGCAGCTCATTCACCATAATCCACCTCAGCCTTTAAGACCCGGTCAAACTTACCACTCATCGTCAGATCATAGTCAAGACGACCATGTTAGTCTCGCTGCCAACTCAACCTGGTTATTTTTTGCTCTTTGTGTTTTTGGTCTGTTCTATTTACTTTTTCTCCTGTTGCCACAGATATTTGGAACCTGACTCCTGCCTCCGCTTCACTCCTGCCACCACCATCCTGCTCCACTACCGGACCTCTCTTTGGACTCATCACGGACACTAGGACATTACGGTACCACACCTGCCCTGATCTGGATCTGTTACCCTCCCTGTAACCTGGACTTGCTCTTCCCTATATTTGGAAACCTGGACTTTGAACATTGTAAATAAACCTGTTAAAAACTTCTCTGGCTTCGTGTACTTGTCTGCATTTGGGTTCTTATCCAGTTAAATCATAACACATAGCCCTTCATCATACGCAGAATCTTAAGAGAGAGGGAGAGATTTAATCTAAAGCTCTTAAACATTCTTTCTTAGTGCTTGAAAGTTAAGAAAACAGAAACGGAACCAAGGAGATCACTCAAAATGTTTTCTTTAATTAATGAAAAGAACCATGTCTTCCACAGTGCACCATTAGAGGCAGTCAATTGATTTCACCTTCTCTTCCTCCAGGTATTTCTTGTCAAACTCCAGGGAGTAGAACTCAATGGGAAAGGGGCAGGGGTTCCGTACGATCACTTCAGCCTCCTCTCCAGCACTGAATGGCAGGGTGGGTCCCAGCTCCAGCACAGAGGAGGAGAACTCCAGCTGGGGCTCCTCTCCCTGCCCCTGGGCCAGCAGCAGCATCCTCTGGGTGCTTTGGGCCACTGACACCACCAGCCTCTGGCTGTACGCCCTCTATGGCGAACAACACAGCCAAGATGACAGTTACATCACAGGGAAGCAACCAGACACCATCTGCAGCCCAGCCAACACTCTCTCTCCCAGTATTCCCTGTGGTGTCTGTCTCTCCCTGACTCTTTAACATTACTTAGACCAACCAGTCACGTACTGTAGAGGCTTCACCAAACTTTTAGCTAGGTTCAGCTAATCTCCACGAGACTCCATCAAGACTCTAAGGCACCAGACCTGTCATTGGGGTGTGTGTGGTATGTGTGTATCTGATAGAGGAGATCCATACTGAAGCAGAGAGAGATAAGGCCCTCTGTGAGTCTGGTCTCTTATCTGTGTCTCCCAGCTCAACCTGACTCCATCATTCATGAGAAAGATGAGCTCTGGAAATACTGTGCAAATGTCGACATGCAGTGTTAACAGAACAGACAAGAGACAGAGACAGGGCCAAACTTTTTTCTGTCATTATGAGAGAGCAATGTTCCTTGTAGTCATGACAGCTTAAATATATTGAACTGCTATGGGCCCCTGGTTTTCCTTACCCCCTCGGCTGGGCTGAATTTGACCTGGACGTTGACTCTATCTCCAGGATACAGCACGCCTGTTGAAGGTAGCATTTCAAACACCACTGGAGGAGGACGCTGCTCCAATCTGGCCTTCCGTCTCAGGTGGAGGGGGGACATGCTTGTCAATCTACACACAGGCCATAGACACATATTCCTTGAGTTTATAACAATTATAAACAGTTCATAAATAACAGATATACAATATCTATACCCTAGCCTAACTAGAGAATCCCAAATGAATATCTATGTGGATAACTTAATTACTGAAGAGGACTTTGTACTTGGGAATATATGTATCATGATGTGGGTTTACTCTGTAATACTAGGAAGTCTTATTGTTAAAGATAAAGCCCAGAATATGAATGAGATGAGCTTGACTGTAGACTCAGTGTGGGGCCTGGGGTCTATAATTATCCTCCGAAGATACAAGACAAGAAGAAAAATGAGCCAAAGCCTTGCAGCTAATACCCTTAATATCCAGTTTTTAAATCTTTACTCCATCATAAAACAGGAGATAATGAACAAAAATGCACCTAATTAGCTATTTGTTTTACTGGTAACAGCACATAATTTAAGGTAAACACACTGACTAGTTCTCTATTTGCAGGGTGTGTTCTTTTTTACTCTACAGTGTTGCTGTCACGACTTCCGCCGAGGCTGCCTCCCCTCCTTGTTCGGGCAGGCTTCGGCGTTCATCGTCATCGGCTTACTAGCCACTGCCGCTCCATATATCATCATTCCATTTGTCTTGTCTTGTTAATTACACACACCTGGTTCTTATCCCCTCATTAGTCTGTGTATAAGTGTTCCCTCTGCCCCCCTTGTCCTTGTGGGTGATTGTTTCTTTGTGAGAGTAGTGTAGCTCGGTGGAGCTACTCAGGTACCTTTGTATTGCCAGGGTAGATTTTCCCCTGTGCCTGTTTCGTTTGTCGCTATCCAGCGCTATGTGTGTACGACGGAATAAACTCTGCATTTGGTGATTACCCTCCTGCGCCTGACTCCTTCTATCACACTCACCACAGTTGCTGCCTGCTGTTTGTGAAAATATCCATAGGCCTTTCCTGCAGTCAAATGACCAAATCGCTTTCTATTGGCCTCATGGGTGGAATGTTATTAATATTAATTTTTTATGTCGAAAATCCGGTGTTTCTATGTCAAACGGTTTTGTTACATTTCAGTCTTCTGTGATGTATATAAAGTGTAATATTGGGATGCAAACAAAAAAGGTAATACATTTCAACTCTATATCTGACATGGTATAGGTGTGTCTTTTTTCTAAGCCCATGTGTTTGAGGTGTAAACTTTTGCTTCAAAGTAGATTTGTTTAAGACTACCAAGATTAGCTCTGTGTGAACCTGATTTAGCCCACTGCAATAAAAGGTTAAAAAGCACAAGTATCTAAAATACCAGGAGGCAATAGAGTATACTGGTGCATAAGTTGGCTAGTGTACCTTCTTCCTGGGCCGTTGCTCCTCTGCAATGCTCCACTCACAGGGGACAGGCTCGGGGTTGAACAGCTGGACGGTGGTTACCTGACACAGCCCACACTGAATGCTGTCAAACTGCAGCGTATCCGTGGAGACCGTGAGGGAGGGCATGGTGACTACGGCACAAAGATGGACCTGCACTGCAGGGCCCCCAACCACCTGGCAATCACAGCACACAGCACAATGACACCATGGCACATTCAGCCTGTTTGACCTTAAAAAAACGATGGGTCTAAATATTTTATGCATGTGGTGGAAAAGCAATAAAACATAAAATACACTCAGGAAGCTTTCGAAAATAAATTGGATGTACTGAAGTAGAGAACTTTTGGCAGTTTCCCTACTGTACCTGTATAGGCATGACAGTGTTGATCTCCCCTAAATTCAGATTTGCTCCACGGGGGTCAAACTTCACTTCAAAAGTCTCAGTCTCACAATAGGGCAGATTCTTCACTCTATCCAGCTCTACAACAAATCCTGGAGAACAAACAAATCTATTGTTAAAAATGATCCATAATATTCCCCAAACAGCCACACAGCTCCATATGTAGCTACTTTAAAGTTGGCCAGTAATACTGGAGAACCTACCTGTGCCTGTGAGTGGGCGGCGGTCAGCCCGGAAGGACACAGACATGGGTCCAGTGTTTGTCACTTTGACTATGTGGTTAGGAACACTACCATGGATCACATAGCCAAAATCCAGTGTGTACTCCGGCAGGAGGAACCTAAACATGAGTCACAATGAGATCCCAATTTCAGTAATGAGCCGAATATACAGTATGCATAGCCATGGAGTGATGGTGCATTTACATGTGAGCCTACCTGCTAAGCTTCTTGCGCCATTTGCTAATGGATACAGGCGTGTCTCGATTGTCCCCTTGTCTCTTCTCAATAGCCATGGCATTCTGTTTCACCAAGAGCCTCTCTACCTCCATCTGCAGCAGGGCATCATACTGCACTCAGAGAGACAGAAATCAATTTCACACACATCTGTCCACACAGCACAGGTATCATGTCTGCCATACAAATTGAACATATTAGCTTTGTTTTCGTCTTATGAAGACAATCATAACGGTGAGATCTATGTACAGTGCATTTGGAAAGTATTCAGACCCCTTCCCTTTTTCCACATTTTGTTACGTTACAGCCTTATTCTAAAATGGATTAAATTGTTTTTTTCCCCCATCAATCTACACACAATTCCCCATAATGACGAAGCGAAAACAGGTTTTTATCAATTTTAGCAAATGTATTCAAAATAAAAAACAAAAATACCTTATTTAAAAAAAATAAAGTATTCAGACATTTTGCTATGAGACTCGAAATTGAGCTTAGGTGCATCCTGTTTCCATTGATCATCCTTGAGATGTTTCTACAACTTGATTGGAGTCCACCTGTGGTAAATTCAATTGATTGGACATGATTTGGAAAGGCACGCACACCTGTCTATATAAGGTCCCACGGCTTCTACCCCCAAGCCATAAGACGCCTGAACATCTAATCAAACGGCTACCCAGACCCCCCACTTTTATGCTGCTGCTACTCTCTGTTTATTATCTATGCATAGTCACTTTAATAACTCTACCTACATGTACATATTACCTAAATTACCTTGACTAACCGGTGCCCCCGCACATTGACTCGGTACCGGTACCCCCTGTATATAGCCTCGCTATTGTTATTTGTACTGCTGCTCTTTAATTATTTGTTACTTTTATTTCGTATTATTTTATATTGTATTTTTTTGTGATTTTTTGGGTATTCTTTCTTAAAACTGCATTGTTGGTTAACGGCTTGAAAATAAGCATTTCACTGTAAGGTTTACACCTGTTGTATTCTGCACATGTGACGAATACAATTTGATTTGATTTTGATGTCAGAGCAAGAGGTCATGCCATGAGGTCGAAGGAATTGTCCGTAGAGCTCAGCTCTTTCCCCCTTCTGATAACCAGGTGGCGAATCGCATCTCTGCATGTCTGGCAGACATATCAGTATGGATGACGGATCACCACCTCAAGCTGAACCCTGGCAAGACGGAGCTGCTCTTCCTCCCGGGGAAGGACTGCCCGTTCCATGATCTCGCCATCACGGTTGACAACTCCGTTGTGTCCTCCTCCCAGAGTGCGAAGAGCCTTGGCGTGACCCTGGACAACACCCTGTCGTTCTCCGCTAACATCAAGGCTGTGACCCGATCCTGCAGGTTCATGCTCTACAACATTCGGAGAGTACGACCCTGCCTTACACAGGAAGCGGCACAGGTCCTAATCCAGGCACTTGTCATCTCCCGTCTGGATTACTGCAACTCGCTGTTGGCTGGCCTCCCTGCCTGTGCCATTAAACCCCTACAACTCATCCAGAATGCCGCAGCCCGTCTGGTGTTCAACCTTCCCAAGTTCTCTCACGTCACACCCCTCCTCCGCACACTCCACTGGCTTCCAGTTGAAGCTCGCATCCGTTACAAGACCATGGTGCTTGCCTATGGAGCAGTGAGGGGAACGGCACCTCCGTACCTTCGGGCTCTGATCAGTCCCTACACCCAAACGAGGGCATTGCGTTCATCCACCTCTGGCCTGCTGGCTCACCTTCCTCTGCGGAAGCATAGTTCCCGCTCAGCCCAGTCAAAACTGTTCGCTGCTCTGGCACCCCAATGGTGGAACAAGCTCCCTCACGACGCCAGGACAGCGGAGTCACTCACCACCTTCCGGAGACATTTGAAACCCCACCTCTTTAAGGAATACCTGGGATATGATAAAGTAATCCTTCTACCCCCAAAAAACCCCAAAAAAAAAGTGTAAAGTGGTTTTCCCACTGGCTATAGGGTGAATGCACCAATTTGTAAGTCGCTCTGGATAAGAGCGTCTGCTAAATGACTAAAATGTAAATGTAAATTATTGTGTCAAGGCACAGATCTGGGGAAGGGTACCAAAAAATGTCTGCAGCATTGAAGGTCCCCAAGAATACGGTGGCCTCCATCATTCTTAAATGGAAGAAGTTTGGAACCACCAAGAGCTGGCCACCCCGGCCAAACTGAGCAATCGGGGGAGAAGGGCCTTGGTTAGGGAGGTGACCAAGAACCCGATGGTCACTCTGACAGAGCTCCAAAGTTCCTCTGTGGAGATGGGAGAACCTTCCAGAAGGACAACCATCTCTGCAGCACTCCACCAATCAGGCCTTTATGGTAGAGTGGCCAGACAGAAGCCACTACTCAGTAAAAGGCAAATGACAGCCCACTTGGAGTTTGCCAAAAGGCACCTAAAGGACTCTCAGACCATTAGAAACAAGATTCTCTGGTCTGATGAAACCAAGATTGAACTCTTTGGCCTGAATGCCAAGCGTCACATCTGGAAGAAACCTGGTACTATCCCTACGGTAAAGCATGGTGGTGGCAGCATCATGCTGTGGGGATGTTTTTCAGCGGCAGGGACTGGAAGACTAGTCAGGATCAAGGGAAAGATGAACGGAGCAAAATACAGAGAGATCCTTGAAAAAAAAACTGCTCCAGAGCGCTCAGGACCTCAGACTGGGGCGAAGGTTCACCTTCTAACAGGAGAACGACCCTAAGCACACAGCCAAGACAATGCAGGAGTTGCTTCGGGACAAGTCTCTGAATGTCCTTGAGAGGCCCAGCCAGAGCCCGGACTTGAACCCGATCTAACATCTCTGGAGAGACCTGAAAATAGCTGTGCAGCGACACTCCCCATCCAACCTTACAGAGCTTGAGAGGATCTGCAGAGAAGAATGGGAGAAACTCCCCAAATACAGGTGTGCCAAGCTTGTAGCGTCATACCCAAGAAGAATCAAGGCTGTAATCGCTGCCAAAGGTGCTTCAACAAAGTACTGAGTAAAGGGTCTGAATACTTATGTAAATGTGATATTTCATTTATTTATTTTTTATATACACTACCGGTCAAAAGTTTTAGAACACCTACTCATTCAAGGGTTTTTCTTTATTTAATTTTTTACTATTTTCTACATTGTAGAATAATAGTGAAGACATCAAAGCTATGAAATAACACATATGGAATCATGTAGTAACCAAAAAAGTGTTAAACAAATCTTAATATATTTTAGATTTTAGATTCTTCAAAGTAGCCACCTTGTGCCTTGATGACAGATTTCCACACTCTTGGCATTCTCTCAACCAGCTTCACCTGGAATGCTTTTCAAACAGTCTTGAAGGACTTCCCACATACAGTGGGAAAAAAAAGTATTTAGTCAGCCACCAATTGTGCTAGTTCTCCCACTTAAAAAGATGAGAGAGGCCTGTAATTTTCATCATAGGTACACGTCAACTATGACGGACAAATTGAGAAAAGAAAATCCAGAAAATCACATTGTAGGATTTTTAATGAATTTATTTGCAAATTATGGTGTAAAATAAGTATTTGGTCACCTACAAACAAGCAAGATTTCTGGCTCTCACAGACCTGTAACTTCTTCTTTAAGAGGCTCCTCTGTCCTCCAATCGTTACCTGTATTAATGGCACCTGTTTGAACTTGTTATCAGTATAAAAGACACCTGTCCACAACCTCAAACAGTCACACTCCAAACTCCACTATGGCCAAGACCAAAGAGCTGTCAAAGGACACCAGAAACAAAATTGTAGACCTGCACCAGGCTGGGAAGACTGAATCTGCAATAGGTAAGCAGCTTGGTTTGAAGAAATCAACTGTGGGAGCAATTATTAGGAAATGGAAGACATACAAGACCACTGATAATCTCCCTCGATCTGGGGCTCCACGCAAGATCTCAACCCGTGGGGTCAAAATGATCACAAGAACGGTGAGCAAAAATCCCAGAACCACACGGGGGGACCTAGTGAATGACTTGCAGAGAGCTGGGACCAAAGTAACAAAGCCTACCATCAGTAATACACTACGCCGCCAGGGACTCAAATCCTGCAGTGCAAGACGTGTCCCCCTGCTTAAGCCAGTACATGTCCAGGCCCGTCTGAAGTTTGCTAGAGTGCATTTGGATGATCCAGAAGAGGATTGGGAGAATGTCACATGGTCAGATGAAACCAAAATATAACTTTTTGGTAAAAACTCAACTTGTCGTGTTTGGAGGACAAAGAATGCCGAGTTGCATCCAAAGAACACCATACCTACTGTGAAGCATGGGGGTGGAAACATCATGCTTTGGGGCTGTTTTTCTGCAAAGGGACCAGGACGACTGATCCGTGTAAAGGAAAGAATGAATGGGGCCATGTATCGTGAGATTTTGAGTGAAATCCTCCTTCCATCAGCAAGGGCATTGAAGATGAAACGTGGCTGGGTCTTTAAGCATGACAATGATCCCAAACACACCGCCCGGGCAACGAAGGAGTGGCTTCGTAAGAAGCATTTCAAGGTCCTGGAGTGGCCTAGCCAGTCTCCAGATCTCAACCCCATAGAAAATCTTTGGAGGGAGTTGAAAGTCCGTGTTGCCCAGCGACAGCCCCAAAACATCACTGCTCTAGAGGAGATCTGCATGGAGGAATGGGCCAAAATACCAGCAACAGTGTGTGAAAACCTTGTGAAGACTTACAGAAAACGTTTGACCTGTGTCATTGCCAACAAAGGTTATATAACAAAGTATTGAGAAACTTTTGTTATTGACCAAATACTTATTTTCCACCATAATTTGCAAATAAATTCATAAAAAATCCTACAATGTGATTTTCTGGAAAAAAAATTTGTCACGGTTTCGGCCGAGGCTGCTCCTTCTCCTTGTTCGGGCAGGCTTCGGCGGTCGTCGTCCCCGGAGTACTAGCTGCCACCGTTCGATGTTTCATGTTTGTTTGGTTTTGTCTGGTTTTACACCTGTCCCTTGTTAGTGTTTGATTTAGTTTCCTATTTAGTTATCGTGTATTGGGTCAGGTGTTATGTGTGATTATTGTTGTCAGCTGTTGCCAGAGAGGAGGTTCCTCTCTCTTATCGTTAGATTTTGAGAGTTCGCACTGCGTGCGCTTTTTCTTGTTTTCGCACTGTTGTTGTTGTGCGTAATTTGTTCGTGCCACCCGGTTGGGTTGGCGACTCATTCCTGTTTTGGATATACTAAAGTCTGTTGACGAACACCCTTGTTCCTGCGCTTGATTCCCTGCACCACATCCACACGCAGCGTTCTGACATAATCACACATCACACTATGGAATCAGCAGGAGCAGCCGCGCCAACGGACATTATGGAGGACCGTCTTCGTGGGCAGGAGGACAGGATCAACCAGATCGGTCACGCCCTGGATCAGGTGATGAACACTCTCCACCGATGGGAGACCACGGGTACCCACCCCCCACCTACCGGACCATCCCCATCGGTCAGTCCTCCTGTCCCCCTTCCGGAACCCAGCGCGATTCGGCTCTCCCTCCCGAGGGCGTACGACGGCTCCGCTGCCGGGTGTCAAGGGTTCTTGCTGCAAGTGGAGCTCTACCTCGCCACCGTACACCCGGCTCCCTCGGGACACGAGAGCGTCTCCGCCCTCATCTCCTGTCTCACCGGCAAGGCGTTGGAGTGGGCCAACGCCGAATGGAGGAGAATAGACGCCGCTACTGTTACCTATGCGGAGTTCTCCCGCCGCTTCCGTGCCGTGTTTGACCATCCACCGGAGGGGAAGGCGGCGGGGGAGCGTCTGTTCTACCTCCGACAGGGGATGAGGAGCGCACAGGCTTTTGCATTGAAGTTCCGGACTCTAGCGGCAGATGCAGGGTGGAATGAGCGGGCCCTCATAGACCACTTCCGCTGCAGCCTCCGGGAGGACGTCCAGAGAGAGTTGGCGTGCAGGGATACCACGTTGTCGTTTGACCAACTGGTCGACATGGCCATTCGGCTGGACACCCTGCTCGCTACCCATGGGACGTCCCGGGGGGGGTTGCCCATTCCACCTTCCAGCACCTCCGAGCCGAGCCCTATGGAGCTCGGAGGTGCTGGCGCTAGGGAACGGAGGAGTAGGAACCCGAGGGGGCCGTTCCCTGCACCAACTGTGGCCGTGGAGGACACACCGCGGCTAGGTGTTGGGGAAGGTCCCCTGGTGGAGGGTGAGGTCAGGCCAGGCATTGGGAGTCCTCCCAGGTGAGTAGGCGCCCTACTTACCCAGGAGCTTTCTGTCGTTCACCTAACCTTGCCTGTTTGTTTTCCACAGGTTGCACCTCGTTCCCAGCATAAGGCGCTGGTAGATTCAGGCGCAGCTGGGAATTTTGTAGATCGCCAGTTCTGTGTAAAGTTAGGGATTCCCCTCCTTCCCGTTGATAAGCCTTCCCTGTACATGCCCTAGATAGCCGTCCGTTAGGATCTGGGTTGATTAGGGAGGTCACAGCGCCTCTTAAGATGGTGGCGCAGGGGGTCATGAGGAGACGATTCAGCTCTATCTGATTGACTCTCCTGCGTATCCGGTGGTGCTGGGGCTTCCCTGGTTGATTACCCATGACCCTACTATTTCGTGGCGGAAAGCTCTTCAGGGTGGTCTGCTCAGTGTGTGGGGCTGTGTCTGGGTGTTTCCATAGGGCGACCTGGTGGAGAGTCAGAATCTAATGCCAGCACTGCAGATTCCCCCCTGAGTATGAGGATTTGAAACTGGATGTTCAGTAAGACTAGGGCGGCGCAGCTGCCGCCTCATAGACAGGGATTGTGCGAAGATCTCCAGTCAGGAGCAGCTCTCCCGCTGGGAGTCATGTGTATCCCTTGTCCCAAGAGGAGAGGAAGGCAATGGAAACTTACATCGCTGAGTCTCTGAGACAGTACACGGGCCTCCACTTCACCCGCTTCCTCAAGCTTCTTTTTTGTGAAGAAAAAAAGATGGAGGTCTGTGCCCGTGTATTGATTACGCGGTCTCAATCAGATTACAGTGAAGTACAGCTATCCACTTCCTCTGATTGCGACTATGACGGAGTCATTACACGGTGCTCAGTTCTTCACAAAATTGGATCTTAGGAGCGCATATAACTTGGTGCGCATTAGAGAGGCGATGAATGGAAGACAGCATTTAGCACGACCTCCGGTCATTACTGAGTATCTCGTCATGCCATATGGGTTAATGAATGCTCCCTCAGTCTTCCAATCCTTTGTAGATGAGATTTTCCGGGACATGCAGGGGCAGGGAGTAGTGTGTACATAGACGATATTCTGGTGTACAGTTCTACCCGAGCTGAGCATGTAGCCCTGGTGCGCCGAGTGTTGAGGGGAGGCTGTTGGAGCATGACCTATATGTCAAGGCAGAGAAATGTCTGTTCTTTCAGAAGTCGGTCTCCCTTTTTGGGTTATCAGTTGTCTGCGTTAGGGGTGAGAGATGGAGGTTGACCGGGTGTCAGCTGTGCGTGATTGCAAACCCCAACCACTGTGAAAGAGGTGCAACAGTTCTTGGGCTTTGCGAATTATTACCGGAGGTTTATCCGGGGGTTTTGGACAGGTGGCAGCTCCCATAACGTCTCTTTTGAAGGGGGTCGGTGGATTGCAGTGGTCAGCTGAGGCGGACAGGGCTTTTGGGAGACTGAAGGACCTGTTTACCTCAGCGCCCGGTGTTGGCGCATCCGGATCCCGCTTTACCTTTCCAGGTAGAGGTAGACGCGCGAGGCTGGTATTGGGGCCGTTCTCTCACAACGGTCTGGCACACCACCTAAACTCCGCCCCTGTGCTTTTTTATTCTAAGAAGCTCAGTCCGGCGGAGCGGAATTATGACGAGGGGACAGGGAGCTGTGCGTGGTACAGGCCCTAAAGGTGTGGAGGCATTGGCTTGAGGGCTCAACACCCTTTCCTCATTCTAACTGACCACCGTAACCTGGAATACATCCGGGCAGCTAGGAGACTGAATCCTCGCCAGGCCCGCTGGACTATGTTTCTAGCCCGGTTTGTGTTTAAAATCACTTACATCCCTGGGTCCCAGAACGGGAAGGCTGATGCCCCTGTCTCGGCGATATGACACGGAGGAGAGGTCCGTTGAGCCCACTCCCCATACTACCGAAGTCTTGTCTGGTTGCACCGGTGGTATGGGAGGTCGATGCCGAGATCGAGCGGGCGTTACGCGCCGACCCAAGTCCTCCCCAGTGTCCTGTGGGTCGGACGTACGTTCCGCTCGAGGTACGCGATCGCCTCATTTATTGGGCTCATACGTCCCCCTCCTCTGGACATCCAGGTATCGGCCGGACAGTTCACTGCCTTAGCACTAAGTACTGGTGGCCAACGTTAGCCAGGGATGTGAGGATTTATGTCTCCTCCTGTTCGGTGTGTGCCCAGTGTAAGGCGCCCAGACATTTGCCCAGGGGTAAGCTACAACCCCTGCCCGTTCCCAACGACCCTGGTCCCACCTCTCGGTGGATTTTGTTACAGACCTTCCCCTCTCACAGGGGAATACTACCATCCTGGTCGTTGTGGATCGGTTCTCGAAGGCCTGTCGTCTCCTTCCCATGCCGGGTCTACCTACTGCCCTACAGACCGCTGAGGCTCTGTTTACCCATGTCTTCCGGCATTACGGGTACCCGAGGATATAGTGTCTGATCGAGGCCCCCAGTTCACCTCCAGAGTGTGGAGAGCGTTTATGGAACGGTTGGGGGGTTTCGGTGAGCCTTACCTCGGGTTACCACGGAGAGTAATGGGCAGGTTGAACGTGTCAACCAGGATGTGGGGAGGTTTCTGAGGTCTTATTGCCAGGGCCGGCCGGAGGAGTGGGCGAGATACGTTCCGTGGGCCGAGATGGCGCAGAACTCTCTCCGCCACTCCTCCACCCAACTAACCCCTTTCCAGTGTGTGTTAGGTACCAGCGGTTCTGGCACCTTGGCACGAGAGCCAGATCGAGGCCCCTGCGGTGGATGAGTGGGTGCGGCGCTCGGAGGAGACATGGAACGCTGCCCACGTTCATCTGCAGCGGGCCATCCGTTGGCATAAGACGAGCGCCGATCTCCACCGCAGTGAGGGGCCTGTGTACGCACCTGGAGATCGAGTCTGGCTCTCGACCAGAAACCTGCCCCTCCGCCTGCCCTGCCGGAAGCTGGGTCGGCGGTTTGTGGGGCCATTTAAAGTCCTGAGGAGGTTGAACGAGGTGTGTTACAGGTTAGAACTGCCTATGGATTACAGGAATATTAACCCCTCGTTTCATGTGTCTCTCCTCAGGCCGGTGGTAGCTGGTCCACTCCAGGATTATGAGATAGAGGAGATTCCTCCGCCCCGTTGGACATCGAGGTGGCTCCGCGTACACTGTGAGGTCCATCCTTGATTCGAGACGCCGGATGGGGGGTCTCCAATATCTCGTGGAGTGGGAGGGGTACGGCCCGGAGGAGCGGTGCTGGGTGCCGAGGAGGGACATATTAGACCTGTCCCTGCTGACCGAGTTCCATCGGGGTCATCCTACGCGCCCTGCTCCGCGTCGTCCTGAGTCGTCCCCCGAGGCCGGGATCGCGCACGGCTGGAGCCGCGCGTCAAGGGGGGGGGTACTGTCACGGTTTCGGCCGAGGCTGCTCCTTCTCCTTGTTCGGGCAGGCTTCGGCGGTCGTCGTCCCCGGAGTACTAGCTGCCACCGTTCGATGTTTCATGTTTGTTTGGTTTTGTCTGGTTTTACACCTGTCCCTTGTTAGTGTTTGATTTTGTTTCCTATTTAGTTATCGTGTATTGGGTCAGGTGTTATGTGTGATTATTGTTGTCAGCTGTTGCCAGAGAGGAGGTTCCTCTCTCTTATCGTTAGATTTTGAGAGTTCAGCACTGCGTGCGCTTCTTGTTTTTCGCACTGTTGTTGTTGTGCGTAATTTGTTCGTGCCACCCGGTTGGGTTGGCGACTCATTCCTGTTTTGGATATACTAAAGTCTGTTGACGAACACCCTTGTTCCTGCGCTTGATTCCTGCACCACATCCACACGCAGCGTTCTGACATTTTTCTCATTCTGTCTGTCATAGTTGACGTGTACCTATGATGAAAATTACAGGCCTCTCTCATCTTTTTAAGTGGGAGAACTTGCACAATTGGTGGCTGACTAAATACTTTTTTTCCCCACTGTATGCTGAGCACTTGTTGGCTGCTTTTCCTTCACTCTGCGGTCCGACTCATCCCAAACCATCTCAATTTGGTTGAGGTCAGGGGATTGTGGAGGCCAGGTCATCTGATGCATCACTCCATCACTCTCCTTCTTGGTAAAATAGCCCTTAAACAGCCTGGAGGTGTGTTGGGTCATTGTCCTGTTGAAAAACAAATGATAGTCCCACTAAGCACAAACCAGATGGGATGGCGTATCGCTGCAGAATGCTGTGGTAGCCATGCTGGTTAAGTCAATTCTAAATAAATCACAGACAGTGTCACCAGCAAAGCACCCCCACACCATAACACCTCCTCCTCCATGCTTTACAGTGGGAAATACACATGCGGAGATCATCCGTTCACCCACACCACGTCTCACAAAGACATGGCGGTTGGAACCAAAAATCTCAAATTTGGACTCCAGACCAAAGGACACATTTCCACCAGTCTTATTTCCATTGCTCGTGTTTTTTGGCCCAAGCAAGTCTCTTCTTCTTATTGGTGTCCTTTAGTAGTGGTTTCTTTGCAGCAATTAGACCATGAACGCCTCATTCACGTAGTCTCCTCTGAACAGTTGATGTTGAGATGTGTCCGTTACTTGAACTCTGTGAATCATTTACTTGGGCTGCAATTTCTGAGGCTGCTAACTCTAATGAACTTATCCTCTGCAGCAGAGGTAACTCTGGGTCTTCCATTCCTGTGGCGGTCCTCATGAGAGCCAGTTTCATCATAGCGCTTGATGGTTTTTGTGACTGCAATTCAAAGTTCTTGAAATGTTCTGTATTGACTGACCTTCATGTCTTAAAGTAATGATGGACTGTCATTTCTCTTTGCTTATTTGAGCTGTTCTTGTATAATATGGCCTTGGTCTTTTACCAAATAGGGCTATTGTCTGTATACCCCCCCTACCTTGTCACAACACAACTGATTGGCTCAAACACATTAAGAAGGAAAGAAATTCCACAAATTAACTTATGCATAGCCATGGAGGCACACCTGTTAATTGAAATGCATTCCAGGTGACTACATCATGAAGCTGATTGAGAGAATGCCAAGAGTGTGCAAAGGTGTCATCAAGGCAAAGGGTGGCTATTTGAAGAATCTCAAATATAAAATATATTTTGATTTGTTTAATACTTTTTCTTTACTACATGATTCTATATGTGTTATTTCATAGTTTTGATGTCTTCACTATTATTCTACAATGTAGAAAATAGTAAAAAATAAAGAAAAACCCTTGAATGAGTAGGTGTTCTAAAACTTTTGACCAGTAGTGTACATTGGCACCAGGGTCTGAATACTTTTCAAATGCACTGTACATGAATCAAGGGGAAAGTGATGAGTGATTGTGATACAGTAGGTACTGACTGTAGGGATGTAGTCCATGTCTGACAGAAGGCCCTCTCCAGTAGCAGGCCGGCTGATGCCCACATCCCTCCTGTCCTCCTCCAGGGCCTTCTTGGCCTCCTTCACCACTGCAGTATACCTCTCATCATCTACACAATACAAGAATAGCGAGTTACACACTGCAACAAAACAGTTTTAGAGTATCGAGATAGACCTCCACAATAAACACAGGCACATACCGAGCTCTCTGGGTAGGTCCAGGCACACCCTGGGGAAGATGCCTTCTCCTATAAGAGTGATGCTCTCTGGCTCAAAGAAAGCCACCTGCAGCTGGAAAGTCTTGTGGAAGACCTCAGGGATCCCAGGGAGATAGTACACTGACAGCTTCTGCTCTGCATTCGCCTCGATGTAACCCTTTAAGTAATGAGAGACAAGCAAAGGGTTACATAAGGAAACACCGTAAATAGCTACAGTAAAACCTCAGCTTAGCGCCCTTACTCAGCCTTAGCCTAAGCTAAGTAGCTTTTGTTTTGTCTTGTTTTGTTTTATACTCTTTGCTGTACAGTGTCCTTGGGTTTTTGAAAGGTGCTTAAAGGGATACTTGGGGATTTTGGCAATGAGGCCCTTTATCTACTTCCCCAGAGTCAGATTAACTCATGGATACCATTTGTATGTCTCTGTGTCCAGTATGAAGAAAGTTAGAGGTATTTTTGCGAGCCAATGCTAACTAGCGTTAGCGCAATGACTGGAAGTCTATGGGTATCTGCTAGCATAATGGACACAGACACATAAAAATGGTATCCACAAGTTCATCTGGCTCTGCCAAAATCTCTTGAAAGTAACTACATAAAGTGTGTATGTAGTTACACTAAAGGATTGATAGAGAAAGCAGACTCTAAAAGGAAGGTTCCCCTGTGCTGTGGGCTGTCTCACCATTCTGGAGATGACCAGGGGATGTCCAGGCCGAGGGTCCTCACACCCATCCTGCTCCCCCAACAGAGCTCTGAACTCAAAGCCCACCTTCCCTGTGTTCCTCAGGGTGATCTCTGCCTCTGCCACACGGTCAAACAACTGCAGGAGAAAGAAGGGAAGAAGAAGAGCGGGAATGGATCCAAAAATGTATGCTGAACCGGCAAGGAGGAGACGATTCTGCTGATTCACTCATTTACAAATAAAAAAATCAATAAGTCCTTGTTTGAATATCAATGATAATTGCATACCCAAACAGGGACGAATGAAAAACACAAGCAAAGAAAGCCAACACAGATACCTCTATCCTTCACAAGTGAACTGGACTCAACTAACACAGCCTCAGGGTGACCATAGTACAAATACCTGAAGGCCAAAGTCTATCTCTGTTCTGTTCAGGCTGTAGGTGACCAGTGAAGCCTCTCCTTTGAGTGTGATTTCATACGTGGGGCCCTCCTCGACCTCACACAGAGCCAGAACCTGACCACTGATGTCAGCATGACCGTAAAAGGAGAAGGACACCAGCTGGCTTTCACCTGGCTGCAGCACCCCATATATAGGTAGGATATCAAACACCTACATCAAGGAGAGGAGGAGAGACAGATAAAGAGGTATACAGTAGGTCAGAACAATGATAGACCGATAGAGAAAGACACAAGGACATATGGATAGAACAATAGTGAGAGGGTAGGAGATGCACAAAGGAATAATTCAATTCAATACTGTAATTCAATTCAACAATGTTCTCTGTTGGTCCAATGCAGCTGTTTTTATCTCAATATGAAATAATTTCTGGGTAACAATTAAGTACCTTACTGTGATTGTTTTCAATTAAAAAATGGTAAAAAGAAACAAAAATAGCTTCTTAGCAAAGAGCAATTTCTCAAACAAGAATTTTGATAAGACTGTCTGGTCTGAGTGGGGACTGGAAAACTGAAAACTAGCTGTTATTGGCAGAGAGGTTTGGAACTCTTTCGTATTGGTCTATTAACTAATTTACCGCCTGGTGATGTCACCATGGAAGGCCAAAACTCTATCCCACCAAAACAACATTTTAGGCTGTCTTTTCAAACAGCTCTTACTCTAAAAGGGCATTATCATCATTTTCAATAATGAGCAATAGAGACAGAGAGGAAACCTTATCAGCTGGGCACCTGATAGTGGGTACTGTACCTCCTCCACTCCAACACTGGGGTGCTCCTTTGTAGTGTGGCTTGCTGTGCCTGTGTTCTGATCAGTACTGGCTGGCCACTGTGCTGGTGAGGTCCTGTTGTGCTCCTGTCTGCTGGGGTTGTAGCTGCCTCGCCCCTGGCTCTGCCTCCCCTCTGTGATGAGAGTGGTGGTGACTGGAGCTGACAGGGGATCTTTGGGAGAGCCCCTCCCCTCCTTAGTCTCATTCTCTTGGTCTCCCTTCTCTTCCTCCCCCTCCTTATCCAGGAGCAGTTTGGGAACCTCAATTTCCCTGAAGAAAAAGTTTATAATGTGTTATGTTATATCTACAGAATTGAGCTGTAATAAAGACAACTCACTGGACATTTAATCTTGGATCGAATAAGGGATCCAAGTAACAGACACATTAACAAAGTAAAAAACAAAGATTCATTAGTCCATTAAAAATGAGCAATAAAAGAAATCAGTGAAGGAATTCATACTAGCACAGTATGTCCTCTCAGAAGCTTCCTGATCCTCCCCCAACAACACTATCTCGTCTCTCTCTCTCGCTCTCTCTCCCTCCCCCCTCCTTGGTAGCTACACGCTTGGTACATCCATGATGTTAATTAATTACAGAATGCTCATTAATTACTGACATTTTAATAGAACTGCTCCAATGGACTGAAAAATAATTTTGCAAGAAAGGGGACTGGACAGATGTTGCCAGATAATAAATGAGAGACAGACATGCAAATTGACAGAAATGTAGTGAAATGGCGACATAGAGAGACACACAGATTCATACAGAGATACAAAATACAAGGAGACATGGTGACATAAGACACCAAGCAGGTAGAGCCTGCAGACTATAGTAAGAGTAGGTGTTTTGTGGAGTAACAGCAGGGGGCAGTGTTGTATGTGGAATTCTATGGCAGTTTGTTCCACCAGCAGAGATAATTTAACAGGGAAATTAATATACTCCAGAGGACCACTGTCAGGAGGAACCACCATATTTTCTCTCACCAGAAAATAGAGGATTTTAAGCTTTCTATCTTGTCCCACTGCTCTCATTTGTAAGCATTTGTGTGTGTGTGCATATGTATGTGCATGTGTGTGCATGTGCACCACTGTGTGCATGTGCTGACATTCCATCACACTAGTCCCCAGACACCTCAGAAGTCTCTGGAACAAATAATATTTCAATTACACAAAACAGTCAGCAGAGAGAGAAAAGTATACATTTTTATATCGTTAATGTTGTCCACGAAGCCCAATGCCTTTTCAAAGAGCATCTGAAGTGAAGACCTTCATGGGAGATGCCTGAAATGATTATTCTCTGCTATAACTGGGCTAGATGCTGAGAATCCAGTTCTTCAACCATTTGGAATTATTTCCAATTAATGTGAAGTTCAAAAAATCTGATTCTATATGTAGTCACTATCGTATGAAATAAGCCTGCTGTGAATCTCTGCTATAAGAAGCTAATTTCTGTCTATATGTTGACATGATATAAATACATGATATTGCTCATTCTATTCCGATACAGGGTGCAAGTACTGGAGCTTGGTGAGGATCAGACCTGTTTGAGTCCACTCTGATGTCAATGTTTCTCTTTTTGGACAGGTCCCATTGCGTATCCCTCTCCTCCTCATGTGTGGTCGCTCTTCCCTTACTCACGTTGGTCTGCTCAGGAAACCTGGGAAAGTGAAATCCATCAGCACCAAATCAGCAATGGATAGCAAGGGGCTTGAGCTGGTCAAGATGAAACTGTCCGTCAGCAACATATACACCATAAATCAGTTAGCTAAGTGGATGAAAATGGTGCAATAAAAATAGCAGGATCACCCATGATTTAATTACTGATAGGCATTTAATTAGCAGGTTGGCCTGTGCATTGTGTAAACCCTGTGAATATTGATAGGAAGGGTCATCCACTTCTAAGAGGATGGGTCTGGAGAAATGAAAAGCAGGAGGCTGTGATAAATCTTCACTGGCCTGAACTTTAGCCCCACAGAGAGACAGCACTATTGATTCATCTGAGGCAGGACATGGCAGCAGCTGAAGAACAATTAAAAACTATAAAAACTCAACACTACGCTGCCAGAGATTGGAGCTGTATTGACAGCTGAGATTTAACATCAGAGCCAGCATAGGCCTTTTGACTACTTTGAGTGCTTAGAGTGTAGTATTTGTTTTATTTTCTACTTCACTTATAATAATTTCTACTATCAAATTATTTTGCTGAAAATCTGCTTTCTGTAAACACTGCAGAAACCCTGCTGTGATCCCAAAAAGCAGGACATCATTGATATGGAGTCTATAGATCTGGATGAAAAGCAGGACATCATTGATATGGAGTCTATAGATCTGGATGAAAAGCAGGACATCATTGATATGGAGTCTATAGATCTGGATGAAAAGCAGGACATCATTGATATGGAGTCTATAGATCTGGATGAAAAGCAGGACATCATTGATATGGAGTCTATAGATCTGGATGAAAAGCAGGACATCATTGATATGGAGTCTATAGATCTGGATGAAAAGCAGGACATCATTGATATGGAGTCTATAGATCTGGATGAAAAGCAGGACATCATTGATATGGAGTCTATAGATCTGGATGAAAAGCAGGACATCATTGATATGGAGTCTATAGATCTGGATGAAAAGCAGGACATCATTGATATGGAGTCTATAGATCTGGATGAAAAGCAGGACATCATTGATATGGAGTCTATAGATCTGGATGAAAAGCAGGACATCATTGATATGGAGTCTATAGATCTGGATGAAAAGCAGGACATCATTGATATGGAGTCTATAGATCTGGATGAAAAGCAGGACATCATTGATATGGAGTCTATAGATCTGGATGAAAAGCAGGACATCATTGATATGGAGTCTATAGATCTGGATGAAAAGCAGGACATCATTGATATGGAGTCTATAGATCTGGATGAAAAGCAGGACATCATTGATATGGAGTCTATAGATCTGGATGAAAAGCAGGACATCATTGATATGGAGTCTATAGATCTGGATGAAAAGCAGGACATCATTGATATGGAGTCTATAGATCTGGATGAAAAGCAGGACATCATTGATATGGAGTCTATAGATCTGGATGAAAAGCAGGACATCATTGATATGGAGTCTATAGATCTGGATGAAAAGCAGGACATCATTGATATGGAGTCTATAGATCTGGATGAAAAGCAGGACATCATTGATATGGAGTCTATAGATCTGGATGAAAAGCAGGACATCATTGATATGGAGTCTATAGATCTGGATGAAAAGCAGGACATCATTGATATGGAGTCTATAGATCTGGATGAAAAGCAGGACATCATTGATATGGAGTCTATAGATCTGGATGAAAAGCAGGACATCATTGATATGGAGTCTATAGATCTGGATGAAAAGCAGGACATCATTGATATGGAGTCTATAGATCTGGATGAAAAGCAGGACATCATTGATATGGAGTCTATAGATCTGGATGAAAAGCAGGACATCATTGATATGGAGTCTATAGATCTGGATGAAAAGCAGGACATCATTGATATGGAGTCTATAGATCTGGATGAAAAGCAGGACATCATTGATATGGAGTCTATAGATCTGGATGAAAAGCAGGACATCATTGATATGGAGTCTATAGATCTGGATGAAAAGCAGGACATCATTGATATGGAGTCTATAGATCTGGATGAAAAGCAGGACATCATTGATATGGAGTCTATAGATCTGGATGAAAAGCAGGACATCATTGATATGGAGTCTATAGATCTGGATGAAAAGCAGGACATCATTGATATGGAGTCTATAGATCTGGATGAAAAGCAGGACATCATTGATATGGAGTCTATAGATCTTGATGCACAATGAACTGATATCTACTGATGGCAACTGCATATTGTAGAGCTACTTGGGGTTCATATTCCCTCAAAATAGATAGCTTGAAATGGTAGCCAAATAGTTGTAGTGTAACAGATTGGGTCCCTTCTTGACTGGTGTGAGGAGATTAAAGGAGTGTGGTGCTGAGTAGTCACAGCCAAGGACTGGCTGTTAGGCTAGTTTACTTTGTGTTCCCAAGATGGAGCCAAGGAATGGCTGCCTAGGTAGAGCTATAGATGAAAAAAGCAATATGTGTGCACCGTCAGTAGATCAAACTTTTTATTGAAGCGTCTCAGATTATTTTTTTCCTGTTGGTTTCCTTAAAGAATGGCTGGATTTGGCTTTGCTAACGGTGCAATCATCTAGCTTTTCCCCATCTCAGACAACTATAAACTCCTAATCCCAGAGGTGGCCACTCCAGTACAGTATGGTATGTGCTTACACATTTCAAACACTCCTCATTAGACATTCTTACACACACAGTTAACAGGAGTGGAATTTCGTTTCAGCCTCTTAAGAGAAAGGAAAGTGGCTTGATGAGCAGTCTGATGCTCAGCATCTTTTCAATTGAGGGGGAAATTAACAGCTTGACTAAATGCAGTCTTAATAAGGAGGAGTTCCTTTCCTCGGCTATACCAGCTGCGTCTGCACCATCTGTCCCCTCCTGGAACTACATGAAAACTGGAGCCCTCCTGTGCCTCAATAGAATCTCAAATAAACAGTGGAACCACAATAAACAATATCCCCAACCCTTTATAACAATAAGCCATCCAATAGAGGGAAGGTAATGAAGTGTTTAGGAGTACGCACACACACAAAGGTCAGGGATATTCTCTGCTTCATTCCTGAGTTTTCTTTCCCAGGGATGGTGGCTAAACAAGTCTAATGGTGACGTGGTTGAGGTGGACTAGGCTCTCTACCTGATGGTGTACTGCTGCTGGTCGACCAGGAAGGCCCAGTGGTAGGACACAGACAGAGGGCTGCAGTTGGTCATGGTGAGCTGGCGCTGAGCCTCGGTGTGATTCAGTACACAGCCAAAGTCCAGAGCCGCACTTGAGAAGTGCAGGTTGGGGAAGTGGACCTCTCCCCTCAGGTCCACCGTGTCCTGCTGAGGATGGTCTGAGTAACGCACCTCCAGCACCTCCTCAGCCACCCGCGTTATACTGTCCTGGCAGTATGAGGGGTCGAAGCGTACCCACTGCTCCGTCTGCACTCCTACAGCCAGTACCAAAGTCTATCAACACAGAGACATGGACATAATATGGTACCTGCCCCTCAATACTAGACACAGATACCCACCCCAAAATGTTAAAGAATCAACAGTGTCAGATTATGTTAAGTATGAACCAAGGCTATAATTCCTGTGATGTATTGTACAAGTATTGCCTGCAGAAGGATGTACCTTAGAAGTGACACATGTGTGATCACCATCGTGGTCAGACAGACCAAAGGGCTCAGCCAGAGTGAGCTGCAGAGAGAGGGCCAGAGACGACTCATTCCTCAGCAGCAGCTTTTGGTAGAGAGGAAGCAGAGAGACACCTGGAGCCTGCAGTGGGGGCACCAACAGTCACACATTTATAAATCTAACACACACACATATTTGAAAAGGAAAGATAAGACTGATTGTGAAGATGAATTAAGTAACTACCGGTATTCAATACTGTAAACTCTAGAGACTGGGAGTCAACTGACTATAATGCCCTGTAGTTAATAACTTCTTAAAGGTTAAGCAAAGCAGAAATAACTCAATCTATAATCTCTATCTATCCCTTTCTTGTGTGGGCAACACAATTTACAGCAGGCCTTATACATGGCCAATTCATTCTCAGCCTCTCTCCCCCTCTCCCTCTCCATTCCTTCCCCCATCCCATTTCCCTCTCTCTAATTGCTTTATCCCAGAGAGCTCTGCTGCACAAACAGCCTGTAAATCTAGAGGCAAGGCTGTCAACACATAGATTCATGGGACAGAGTCAGATAAAAGAATGTCACTGAAATAAATTATCATTTTCATTTCTGAAAGGTTGATCAGCAACAGGACCTGAAAGCAGCTGCCAGGAGATGTGAGATATGTGTAAAAATCTGCACAGGTTCAGCACGAAAAGGGGCGATAATACAAACATTGCGATAGAGTTTGTGCTAGTGATAATAAAAGTCAAATGGAGGGACAGGAAATCAGTTTCATTATGATGATAGTGGTGACGCCTCATTCTTCCTCATTCAGAATTCAATCATTCTGATGATATCGGATGGAGAGTGCAGAGTGCTTTTTGCTATCCCCATAAAATCCTTGAAAATAACTTAAACCCAAGTTCATCTTCTAATAGGCATAATGTGTATTCAGGTTTAAGCATACTGCAAGAAGTGGACTAATTTTGGATTTGAGCCGAACCCCTCTGGTCAACAACTTCCTCGCCTGTCCACTGGGTTCATATATTATTGGTTATACTAACAGAATCTGGGGCAAAGCTTTGTGCTCTGTCAGAACCATTGCCATCTTCACATCATAAATCAGGAACAAACTGGTGCAGAAGTGTACAGTATAATTTCCATAGGAGATAATCACTGTGATCTAGCTTCATGGAGCAAAGCACTTCTGACACTGGAGCTGGATAAAATAAACACAATGTCTCAACAGAACTCAGCCACCGATCTGCTACACACTGAATGCCTTCAATGAACAAATGAGTGATGTGAGGTCTATTGTTTCAAGACAGTGTTTCCCCCCATTTTTTTTCAGCAGCGGTGGCAGAGTTAGTGGGGGGAGGGGTCTTCCTGCGGGGCGGCGGATGGGGTCTTCCTGGGGCATATACATCTACATTATATATATTTTTTAATTGCAGTGGCGGTGCACCGCTGCTAAATGCATATTGGGGAAACACTGCAAGCATTATGAAATGTGTGTCATTGGGCATGGATGGCTACACCATGATTGTAGAAACTTATGTGAATTCCATGCACTAAGGCTTCAATGCACTTGCACAGAGGCTTGTTTCTGTTATGTAAGTTGTGAGCAGAAAGGCAGCAAGTTTAAGGCTGTGGGTGATGAGTGATTGGTGTCACACACCTTCTCCACATAGAAGCTGAGCTGCTGAGAGGAGATGTCCAGGATGGGTGAGACAAACCGACATGTGACGTCCACCGTCATGATGCGCTCCTTCCCACTCTGGTGACCTAGGATGGCGTGACACACCAGCCTCTCTCGGACCACCTGGGTTAGAAACACAGGTATTCAGTACACACATCCCATTAGTTCAAGACAACCTTTATACCAGCAGATACAATTCTGCACTTAAGCTCAGCTTTTGACCTTGTGTAGGTATAAATGTGACATAGTTTCCTATAACTACCCAACAAAAATACAGCCCTGCCATGCCAAAGCTTTTCTGAGACACAGCCACGCTCTGCTTTGCTTGGGCTTTCCCTGAATTACAACTCCACAATAGCCATTCAAAGATTTAGGGGATCACAGAGGCTGCAGTGGCATGGGCTTATCTCTGGTTCTTGCTTCTTTCCCTCTCCTGTTCACCATTCAATCAATAGGGACTCAAGGAGGCATGCATCCCAGTAATACCCCAGAGAGGAAGTCAACACCCTGGCCTGTGCAGTTGGAATTTGGGAAGATTAAGGAGGGGCTTTCAGCACCTTTATCTCTGTAGTATTCAACCTTGAACCCCCTGTGTCGTGATCTGATATGCTAGCTAAGAGTGCACTGACTGTATTTTCTCCAAATGTTAGCAAATGTTAATAACCAGCTGTGATTACTATCATCAAACACTGGTAATGCTCCACTAAATGGAACTGGTTTGGCTGAACAAAAAAACTGGAGTTCATAAAGGTATAATGTGGTGAAACATACTAGGTCTTGGGAAGAAAATTCTATCATTTATTCAAAGTCCAACAACTTTAGGTGTTGATGAAGACCATTGTCGTCAATGTTGACTCCAACAAATTTTTTCCCTAGTAACACACAATACACGATCCGCATAGATTTTCATTGAGACACATACTGTATCTGTATTTTGAGGAAGTGTGTATGTTTCTAGATCTCAACTGAATATCTAGGTTGTGTCTGACAGAGGCGTGTTTGCCACCATTGTCTCATGTTACCACCTTGGGAGAGTCAGAGGAGCCCTCCAGCACCATGTCAGCAGTATGTCCCGGGGCCAGCTCCATACGCATGGGGTGCAGGCTGAAGACTGGCCCATCTACAGGTGGGGGTACCAGGGAGCTGCGACTCTTTCCCTTCCTGGTGGTGTGGGCGGGTGGGGGAACTCTTCGGCGGAACTGGGGGTACCCCTCCGTCGTCCAGTACAGCTGGTGGGAACGGCGACCTCGGTTGGTCACTCTAAAATGGTACTGACATGGTCCAGAGCTGGGGAGCAGAGGACAGAAGGCAAGGTTTCAGGGGGAAAGAATAAAAAGGATTTGAATGACTGATTTGATTGAATTTGTAAAGTATGCACATTCAGTATTTCCACACTCGTAGCTATACCTACCTGAAATGGGCTCCCAAGTCCAGACTGGGGGCAAAAGGGCGGTTGGTGACAATAGTAGTGCCCTTGCCAGTAGCAGAGAGAGGGATGGTGTGTGTTTCACTATTCTGGATGGACAGGTGCAGCTTGTCCTGGAAATGCAGGGTGTCATCCAGGTGAGCCACTAGCCTCAGCTCCAGCTTCCCCTGGGGTGGAACCTCTCCCTCACTTGGCTCCACCCGCCACAGGGACCTGCTGCGCACCTGGAGAAATACAGTGGGCTTCTGTTACATAGGTTCTTACATTTGATGTAGTAATAGAAAAATTATCACATACCATACCGTATAAAGTATACAGTGAGCCAAAACAGATGCATGATAAATTCATTGAGGGGCTTTGTAACATCCAGGAGGTTAGCCAAAGGCAACAACAGGCAGTGAACCCTTTTATGATTGGGCCAATAGAGATCATATGTTCTATTAAACTCTATTATTGGGCCATTCTTACAGAGGGTCTGAGTGCTTTAGATTAAGAAATAAAATGAGGGCAAACCACAAGAAGCAATTTGACACCTTTAGCAGAACATTATCTGGCTCTTGGACCATGCAGTGTTTTATAATGAGAGGCCATGTAGTAATAGCATGTCCGGGCTCCCTCCAGTCTCTTCCCTACATATACTGTCTTATCGGTGGGCCTCTTGGGAGCCTGGTGGAGGCAGAGGAAGGTTGCAGTGGGGAAGCTCACTACTCGTCTATCAGTTTTACAGAGTGTGAAGCTGCTAATTGAAGCAATAACAGACAGGCTGAGGTTTTATCAGATCAATGGCCCAAAAGCTGTGTTGATATAGATACAAGGATCACCCCGCAATGCTTGTTTTCACTAATAGTCTTCCTTCTAATTCAATTTGAGAATTGTATCTTTATCTGAAAGTATGTTTCATCTAAAGAAAAAAAAGCTGATAAACCTACTTTCCCCATCTTATTCTGCTCCATTCCAGATTTGTGATCAATTTGAATGAATTTACATTAAATAAGGAACTAATCTAAAATGAAGACACATGAATCTTCTCTACCACATCTTCAGCCTTGTTCACATCAGGGAGATAAGCCCAAAGTGCACCAGCAGCTCTCTATATCTTAGCTATTAGCTGAAAGAGGATTAAAATCAATTCTCCATGCAGCGGCATCCTGATTGATACACATACAGTTTTAATTGGGATATTCCGATTGAATCCAGCACTGGGACACTGGAGTGGGCTTTCTGATTGATGATGCTTTATTTCACCACCACACTGGAGGCCTCATCCAACTATCTGGATGCTTCCATGGACTAAGCAGAATCATCACAATTGACTGCCATCATGACGTTTGCTTTTGAACAGCGACCAACCAAAGAACCTGAATGAGCTCAGTGTATGCAGGGGAAGGGTGATGGAAGAGAGGCACTATAATTATCTAACAAACTCTCTACAAACTAGTTAAGCAAAGGCAGAAATACTTTTTTACAACATGCAACTTCCTTACAATGACATTGGCTATGCAATGCATTGGATTTAATTGGAGTTTCTGTGTGTGTTTGAATGTGGAGGAGGCGTTATTGAAAAGAGCATGGTCTGCTGGCGACAGGAGATCTTAATGTTACTAGCAGTCATGTAGAACCAACCGATTATTCAGACATAAACATATTCTGCCAGCCTGTGAGACAGAATGAGGGCACATTTTTAGGAAGATGTCTTGTCACAATGAATATATTCTAATAGACGCTCTACACTCTTTTGGAACCCACAAAAAAGGGTTCCAAAAGGGTTATTCGGCTGTCCCCATAGGATAATGGTTGCAGGTAGAACCCTTTTTGGTTACAGATAGAATCGTTTTGGGTTCCATGTTGAACCCTCTGTAGAAACGATTGGACATGGAACCCAAAAGGGTTCTACCTGCAACCAAAAATGACTATTCAAAGGGTTCTCCTATGGGGACAGCCGAAGAACCCTTTAAGGTTCTACATAGCACCTTTTTTTCTAAGAGTGTACACTACAGTGTATTTCATTTTCACTTGCAGATCAAAGTGGGATGTCAGCTCATTACAGATGGACCTGCAGAGAAACTGGAGTAAACTGCCCTTGGGACAATGATCCACTACACCTCACATAGAAGACACTCCCAGTAAAGCAATGAAAACAAGCAAGCATCCCAGAAAAGTGCTCAAAATAGACCACGTTAACATATGTAGCTTAAGAAACAAGGTTCATGAAATTAATAACTTGCTAGTAACAGATGACATTCATATTCTGAAACTCATTTAGACAATACCTTTGATGATACAGTGGTAGCAATACAAGGTTATAACATTTACAGAAAATACAGAAATGCCAGTGGTGGAGGTGTTGCTGTTTATATTCAGAACCATATTCCTGTAGAGATTTGAGAGGATCTCATGTTAAATACTGTTGAAGTAATATGGCTACAGGTTCTTCTGCCTCCACTAAAGCCCATTCCCGTGGGACGCTGCTATAGACCAACAAGTGCCAACAGTCAGTATCTGGATAATATGTGTGAAATGCTTGATAATGTATGTGATATCAACAGAGAGGTATATTTTCTGGGTGATTTAGATATTGACTGGCTTTCATCATGCTGCCCACTCAAGAAAAAGCTTAAAACTGTAACCAGTGCCTGCAACCTGGTTCAGGTTATCAGTCAACCTACCATCAACATGTATTGATCTCATCTTTACTAATACTGCAGAAATGTGCTTGAAAGCAGTATCCAGGACATCGGATGTAGTGATCACAATATAGTAGCCATATCTAGGAAAACCAAAGTTCCAAAGGCTGGGCCCAATATAGTGTATAAGAGGGGTCATACAATAGGTTTTGTAGTGATTCCTATGTTGTTGATGTAAATAATATTTGTTGGTCCGTGGTGTGTAATGAGGAGCAAACAGACGTTGCACTTGACACATTTATGAAATTGCTTATCCCAGTTACTAATGAGCATGCACCCATTAAGAAAATGACTGTAAAAACTGCTAAATCCCTGTGGATTGATGAGGAATTGAAAAATGGTATGGTTGAGAGGGATGAGGCAAAAGGAATGGCAAATAAGTCTGGCTGCACAACCGATTGGCAAACGTAATGCAAATTACGCTGACACTACACATCCAAGTATATCTGACCAAATTATGAAAGACAAGAATTGCCATATCTTCAATTTAAGCCTACAGGAAAATGTGTGCCCTCAGGCCTGGAGGGAAGCAAAAGTAATTCCGCTATCTAAGAATAGTAAAGCCCCCTTTACTGGCTCAACTAGCCGACCAATCAGCCTGTTACCAACCCTTAGTAAACTTTTCGAAAGAATTGTGTTTGACCAGATACAATGCTATTTTACAGTAAACAAATTGACAACAGACTTTCAGCACGCTTATAGGGAAGGACATTCAACAAGCACAGCACTTACACAAATGACTGATGATTGGCTGAGAGATATTGATGATAAAAAGATTGTGGGGGCTGTTTTGTTAGACTTTAGTGCGGCTTTTGACATTATCGATCATAGTCTGCTGCTGGAAAAAAGTATGTGTTATGGCTTTACACCCCCTGCTATATTGTGGATAAAGAGTTACCTGTCTAACAGAACACAGATGGTGTTCTTTAATGGAAGCCTCTCCAACATAATCCAGGCAGAATCAGGAATTCCCCAGGGCAGCTGTCTAGGCCCCTTACTTTTTTCAATCTTTACTAATGACATGCCACTGGCTTTGAGTAAAGCCAGTGTGTCTATGTATGCGGATGACTCAACACTATACACGTCAGATACTGCAGTGACTGAAATGACTGCAACACTTAACAAAGAGCTGCAGTTAGTTTTAGAATGGGTGGCAAGGAATAAGCTAGTCCTAAATATTTAATAAACTAAAAGCATTCACTAAACCCTAAACCTCAACAAAATCTTGTAATAAATCATGTGGAAATTGAGCAAATTTAGGTGACTAAACTGCTTGGAGTAACCCTGGATTGTAAACTGTCATGGTCAAAACATATTGATACAACAGTAGCTAAGATGGGGAGGAGTCTGTACATAATAAAGCGCTATTCTACCTTCTTAACAGCACTATCAACAAGGTATGTCCTACAGGCTCTAGTTTTGTTGCACCTGGACTACTGTTCAGTCGTGTGGTCAGGTGCCACAAAGAGGGACTTAGGAAAATTGCAATTGGCTCAGAACAGGGCAGCACGGCTGGCCCTTGGATGTACACAGAGAGCCACATGAATAATATGCATGTCAATCTCTCCTGGCTCAAAGTGGAGGAGAGATTGACTTCGTCACTACTTGTATTTGTGAGCGGTATTGACATGTTGAAAGGACCAAGCTGTCTGTTTAAACAACTAGCACACAGCTCAGACACCCATGCATACCCCACAATACATGCCACCAGAGGTCTCTTCACAGTCCCCAAGTCCAGAACAGACTATGGGGAGGTGCACATGTATTGTAATGTTTTTTAAATTGTATAACTGCCTTAACTTTGCCGGACCCCAGGACGAGTAGCTGCTGTCTTGGCAGCAGCTAATGTTGATCCATAATAAATATAAATACAAATACACGCTAACCATCCATGTGAGCGTTGTGTGAATTTGGGAGTCATCTGATCTTTTTTCAACAATTGGTCTTTTGACTAATCACTTCAGATCTTTTTCAGAGCTGATATGATTGGTCAAAAGACCAATTAGTGAAAAAAAGATCAGAATTGGGCTGCCTGTGTAAACGCAGCCTGAGAGTTATAGTTCACTTTCTCAGGCTTTATGTGGCAGAGAGCTAGTGAGAGCTGAGCTGCCGGTCGATACAAAGGTGATCATGGAGGGGTGTCTTCCCTGAGAGGGGGAACTTAGTGAAGAACAAGCCAGCTGAAATTTCAATAATCTGATCAGACTTGTATTAGAGAGGTTTAATACAATTGATAGTTTTGAACCATGGCATGTCAAATGCTGCGTTTACACAGGCAGCCCAATTCTGATATTTTTTTCACTAATTGGTCTTTTGACCAATCAGATCAGCTCTGAAAAAGATCTGATGTGAAAGATCTGATGTGATTGGTCAAAAGACCAATTAGTGGGAAAAATATCAGAAATGGCCTGCCTGTGTAAACACAGCCAAGGAGGTTTAGAATGGAAACCACTGCAAAACTCAGTAGATTGCACAGTATTGTGCCATCATGAAAAGTCTAGAATATACTAATGACAAAATACAAATAGAATGTATGCTTTGTTTTTAGATCCTTCACATTCTTTTGCTATCCAGTATTACCTCCCATTGGGCAAAGACTGGTTGAATCAATGTTGTTTCCATGTCATTTTAACAAAGGAATTCAATGTGATGATGTTGAATCAACATGGAATATATGTATATATTCTTAAATTCCATTCCTTACTAGATTTGTGTGTATTGGGTATATGTTGTGAAATTGTTAGTTCTATATCGTGGAGCTCCGCCACATAGGGGAGCTCTGCTCCTATTGGTTTACCCCGCTGCTTAGGCAGCGAACAGCCTGAGACAACATTATGCACACACCTGCAGCCAATAGGAGTACTGGTGTCCCTATAAGAGGGGACGCTTCCCCTCAATCAGCCTCCCATTATCTTCAGCGACTGGACTGGACTGAAGAAGCCGAAGACTCAGGACAAAGAAAACGCAGTCGATTTTCCAGATCATCGACTTCGTCCTAAAATGAGCACACCAGGAGATTTTCCACCCCCGAAAGCTATTTTCAGAGCTCAATGTCGCTGTTCCTCTATGGTGGCTGCTGACCCCCACGACTTATGTTTCGTGTGTCTAGGGTCACAGCACGCCAGCGACGGCCTCGTAGATCCTCCACTATGTGCCAGCTGCGCCCTCCTTTCATGGAAAGAGGCATTTTTTAGGGAGGATATTCCTCTTCAGGATGTGCTATCAGTGTTAGCCTCAGCTTCTGAAGCATCATCTGAGGGCGCTGACTCAGGAGATGATAGAAGAGATGGATATTCCAGCGGAACAATCCATCCCTCTGACCCATGATTTTAAGACCCCATTTCCATTGGAAAGGGCAAGGTATTTTTCATCCCTGGGCGATGATGATGTGGGCTCTGAGAATTCAGCAGCCACATCATACGCCACAGCATCTCTGCGCTCTGACTTTCCAGGGCTCATCGAGAGGGCTGCCGAGCGCCTGCAGATTAAGCTGCCCCCCATTCCCTCCAACCCGGAAGTGGATATGATGGAGGGCGGTCCTTATTCCAGGCCCAGGAGGGCAGCGGTGCCTCTGGCACCGACCATGCCTTTGCTTGGTAAGTATGTGGAGGGCTCATGGGAGGAACCTTTTGCGGCACGTTCGCCGGCTAAGGCGTACCTCCCATTCATCAGTGTAGAAGGCAGACAGCAGGGCTTTTCAAGGGGAATCCCTAGGCTCGAGAGCGCCCTGACTGCGTATCTCGTACCGGGTTCGAGCCCCTGGCCCTCGTCCAAGAAAGCCGTTCTACCCACACAGAAGGACCGACTCACAGCACAGCTGGTTGAGAAGTCCTTCGTGTTGGGAGCACAGGCCGTTGCAGCGGCGAATAATATTGCCCTCCTAGCAGCCTCTCTGTCCAGCCTAACAACGGGTAAGTCTGAGCTCACTGGGGAGGAAGTGGAAGAGGCGTCCAGAATTTCTGCCGCTATTCTCCACTTAACGCAGGCATCAGCTGTGTGTGCGGGGAGGTCCATGGCCACTTCGGTGGTGGTGGAACGACACCTTTGGCTGTCTATGACAGCCATGAAAGAGACAGACAGAGCCGCGTTCCTGAACGCCCCCATCTCTGACGACGGCCTGTTTGGGGTCGCCGTCAAAGATGCGACGGAGCGTTTTATGAGGCTTGACGAGGAGAGGAAGCAGCTGGCCAGACACCTGCCACTGGCAGGAAGACTCAGCCCTGCACCGAAACGACCGTCAAACTCCACCGCCTCAAGTAGACAGGGGTCTACAGCGAGGCGTCGTGCCCGGCGCCATGCAGCGACTTCCGGCAGCAGAGAAGCGGGCCCCGCCCCTCCTGCGGAGCCAGAGGTCCCGACCGTGCCGTTGACGAGAGAGGTCGTCAGAGCGTATTCTTGGAAGCACCCGAAGGGTGGCCAGAAGAGACGGCGCCTATAACGTGGCGAGGGGGCGAGAATGGGAGATGGCACAGCGGCTGGTACGACTGTGCCCACTATTCCCCCACCCTTCTGTTGAGGGTATGGAGGGAACGGTTGTTGTTGATGTGTTGAATAAAGAGTTGGCTCCAATTGACTTCGTCACAAGAGAGCCCCTTTTCCATGATACATCCGAGAACGTTCATGCTCCTTCACTCTCTCTCTCTCACCACTCTGAGTGTAGCTCATCCCACCAAGGGTGCGTAGTTGAACACACACATGAGGCGGGTGTTAAAAAGGTAACAAGGCGCCGCCTTGCTTTACCTCATAAAGACCTCACATTACAGACTTCTAGGAGTGCTGTAGTGAAGGTCTCACATAGCAGACTGCAGTCACAGCCAGGTAATAGAATGATGACGCAATCGCTATTCGGGGACGGCGCTCTGTCTCAGGCTAACGCCTCAGTCAGTGCAGTTCAGACCCGTGCTGCGTTCACGGAGGGCCGGGATATCGAGGTTACAAGTTTAACCAACGTATCGGCGCCCCCGTTTCTCTCAGAACGCGCTAATGTTTCCTCTCCCTTTCTTGGGAGGCCCGCCTTGGGCTGTTCCACCACTTCAGTGTTGGGGAACAGCGGCGGCGAGGGCTGTCGAGGAATACAGGTCCTTCCTACTGAATGTACCACAGCTTCGCGCTCTTCTGCTTTCTCTGCATTGCTGGGAGTGGCGGCAAAGCTGTACCCTCTCCCTCTGGTTAGACCAGACGTTGCAGAAGGGTTATGCAATCCAATTTCATCGGACCCCTCCCCCATTCAGGGGGGTGGTGGAGACGGTGATGAAAACGCCAGAAAAGGTTGCCGCTCTCGTTGCAGAGATTACAGAACTTTTGGCGAAGGAGGCGGTCACAGTAGTTCCCTGGGAGCAAAGGAACAAAGGGCTATATTCACCCTATTTCCTGGTGCCGAAAAAGACAGGGGGAATGAGGCCGATATTGGATTTATGCATTCTCAACGAGAGCGTAGCCGAACGGCCCTTCCGAATGCTAACGACAAAACGTCTACTGGAATGTGTCCAGAAGGGAGACTTTTGTACGAGCATAGACCAAAAGGACGCGTACTTTCATGTGCCGGTGCAGCTGCGTCACAGGAAGTTTCTGCGGTTCGACCTTTCAAGGGGTGGCGTACGAGTTCACGAGGATGCCATTCGGGTACGCCCTGGCACCTCACACGTTTTTCAAATGTGTGGAGGCGGCATTGGAACCGTTGCGTTGTCAGGGAATAAGGCTACTAGCCTACCTAGACGACCTACTGGTTCTCGCCCCGTCAGCAGAGCTGGCGTTCACTCACATGACACAGACAGTGATTCATCTCACGCGTCTGGGGTTCGCTGTGAATTGGAAAAAGAGCGCACCCTGGCCCAGTCATCAGATTGTCTATCTGGGGATACAGACAGACACTGTAACGATGAGGGCTCGAATTTCGGACCCTCTAAGGGTTGCTATGTTGCTAGCCCTACGAAGGTTTCTTCCGAATCACACGGTAACGGCGCTTTCGGTCATGTCACTCTTGGGTCTCATGTCGTCGGCCCATTTCGTGGTTCTGCTGGGACTCCTGCGCATGCGCAGGATACAGCGATGGTTCGCCCATCTACGACTAGACCCAGTGCGCCAATGTCGTCGGTTGGTGGTGGTTCCCCTCTCGCTTAGTGCAGATCTGAACTATTGGAAAGACCCACGTGTTCTCACGCACTGAGTCCCAATTGGCAAAGTGTCCTCCTACATTCCAGTGTTTACAGATGCCTCTCTGACTGGATGGGGAGGGACATGTCAGACCCAAGCGATAGGAGGTGTGTGGCCTCTTTCGAGTCGTCACATCAACCTCTTAGAGTTGGAAACGGTTCAACTGGTTCTGACCCACTTCGCGTCTACCCTTCGGGGTCGCGATGTGCTGGTCTGGTCAGACAACCGAACCACAGTAGCCCACATCAATCGCGGAGATGATTCAGATGTTGATTGCGCCACCTTGGCCAATTCCACATCAACGGGACGCGTTGTCTCAGGCGGGAGGCGCGATAGGGCAGTTGCCCTAATCGGCCAACCACTGAAGGCTTGGCTCCTGAGAGGGACAGGCTAGAGCGCCGTGGGTTATCTGATTCTGTAATCAGAACCATACAGGGTTCACGTGCCAGTTCCACTTCCATGGTTTATGCCAGCAAATGGAACGTGTTTTCACAGTGGTGTGCCACAGAAAATGTGGACCCCGTGTGCTGTCAGGTTGAGAGTGTTCTCTCGTTCCTACAGTTCTTATTTGATAAGCAACGATCGCCCGCCACCATTAAGGTGTTTGCAGCGGCGATTTCGACTTGTCATGAGGGGTTTGGCAGAGACAGTCTTCAGCCACCCTCTGGTGAAACGTTTCCTTTTGGGAACACGGCGGCTTAGGCCAACGCCTAGAGCCACGGTTCCTCAATGGGATTTGGCTCTGGTACTCCGTTCGAACCATTGAACCATTTCCCCTCAAGATGCTGTCTTTGAAGACTGCACTGTTGCTCGCTTTGACAACTGATAAGCGTGTCAGTGATTTGTGTGCTCTTTCGACGAGACCCGACTGCCTTGCCATTAATGGTAATTTGAGCAGAGCTGTGTTACGTCCTAACCCGGTATTTATGCAGAAGGTTATTAAGAGCTCATATAGATCACAGACCGTGGAGCTGTGGGCTTTTTTCTCCCTCTCCCCATGGGGAGAGGGAGAGAGGAAAGGCTCCATCGCCTGTGCCCAGTGCGCGCTTTGGCATGTTGTGTGGTCCTCTGTGTTGAGCATGACTGTAACCTTAGCATATTATTATTATTATATTATATGTTGAGCCCAAAGCAGCGATTAGGTCATCGCCTCAGCTGTTTGTGTCACGGTGCGGCTGCACAAGGTAGACCACTTTCGTAACACTTTCGTAACAGTGTCTGTCTCATTGGCTTTGCGAAGGCATTGAGACAGCTTATGAGGCAGCGGGGCGACAATTGCCTCAGGGTATAAGAGCCTACTCCACTTGTGGAGTAGCGGCTTCTACTGCCCTTTTCAGAGGAACAGGGGTAGAGGGTATTTGTGCAGCTGCGTCGTGGTCATCACCGTCTCCATTTATCTCTTGGATATGTCTTCTAACTCTTTGGCTCGGTCTGTACTCAGCGTAGCTGATGGGAGACCTTGAGCTAGGAGAAAAGAATGCAGGACTAAAGACGTAGGTCTCTTTCAGGTCCGCTCCTGTTAGAGGTAGACATACAGTGGGGGGAAAAAAGTATTTAGTCAACCACCAATTGTGCAAGTTCTCCCACTTAAAAAGACGAGAGAGGCCTGTAATTTTCATCATAGGTACACGTCAACTATGACAGACAAATTGAGGGGAAAAAAATCCAGAAAATCACATTGTAGGATTTTTATGAATTTATTTGCAAATTATGGTGGAAAATAAGTATTTGGTCACCTACAAACAAGCAAGATTTCTGGCTCTCACAGACCTGTAACTTCTTCTTTAAGAGGCTCCTCTGTCCTCCAGTCGTTACCTGTATTAATGGCACCTGTTTGAACTTGTTATCAGTATGAAAGACACCTGTCCACAACCTCAAACAGTCACACTCCAAACTCCACTATGGCCAAGACCAAAGAGCTGTCAAAGGACACCAGAAACAAAATTGTAGACCTGCACCAGGCTGGGAAGACTGAATCTGCAATAGGTAAGCAGCTTGGTTTGAAGAAATCAACTGTGGGAGCAATTATTAGGAAATGGAAGACATACAAGAACATTGATAATCTCCCTCGATCTGGGGCTCCACGCAAGATCTCACCCCGTGGGGGTCAAAATGATCACAAGGACGGTGAGCAAAAATCCCCAGAACCACACGGGGGGGACCTAGTGAATGTCCTGCAGAGAGCTGGGACCAAAGTAACAAAGCCTACCATCAGTAACACACTACGCCGCCAGGGAATCAAATCCTGCAGTGCAGACGTGTCCCCCTGATTAAGCCAGTACATGTCCAGGCCCGTCTGAAGTTTGCTAGAGTGCATTTGGATGATCCAGAAGAGGATTGGGAGAATGTCATATGGTCAGATGAAACCAAAATAGAACTTTTTGGTAAAAACTCAACTCGTCGTGTTTGGAGGACAAAGAATGCTGAGTTGCATCCAAAGAACACCATACCTACTGTGAAGCATGGGGGGTGGAAACATCATGCTTTGGGGCTGTTTTCTGCAAAGGGACCAGGACGACTGATCCGTGTAAAGGAAAGAATGAATGGGGCCATGCATTGTGAGATTTTGAGTGAAATCCTCCTTCCATCAGCAAGGGCATTGAAGATGAAACGTGGCTGGGTCTTTCAGCATGACAATGATCCCAAACACACCGCCCGGGCAACGAAGGAGTGGCTTCGTAAGAAGCATTTCAAGGTCCTGGAGTGGCCTAGCCAGTCTCCAGATCTCAACCCCATAGAACATCTTTGGAGGGAGTTGAAAGTCTGTGTTGCCCAGCGACAGCCCCAAAACATCACTGCTCTAGAGGAGATCTGCATGGAGGAATGGGCCAAAAATACCAGCAACAGTGTGTGGGAAAAACCTTGTGAAGACTTACAGAAAACGTTTGACCTGTGTCATTGCCAACAAAGGGTATATAACAAAGTATTGAGAAACTTTTGTTATTGACCAAATACTTATTTTGCACCATCATTTGCAAATAAATTCATTAAAAAATCCTACAATGTGATTTTCTGGATATTTTTTCTCATTTTGTCTGTCATAGTTGACGTGTACCTATGATGAAAAATTACAGGCCTCTCTCATCTTTTTAAGTGGGAGAACGTGCACAATTGGTGGCTGACTAAATACTTTTTTTCCCCACTGTATATGACATGACTCCTGACTGACATGTTCAATACAGTAGAGGGAATGTTATTAATCTGCCCACCAGTGTTACTGGGTTGAGGCGGGATGATGAGGGGAAATAGTTTTGTAACTTTGTTACTTTACTATTAGACCGGTCATAAAATATTGACGGAATTGTGACGTCATCTATCTGCTGGTTCAGATTAGTATGACTCGTGTTCTGGTTATCTGTCCACTAGACATTGGCAATGCCATTGGACTAGGTGGGGCGGATTTGTACCGAGGACACAGTATATTGTGACACAGTGTGTCACAGTTCTGTGGGACTTGGTCGCAGCCATTGCTAGGCCTGACCTTTTAAGTGGGAAGTGTTGGGCTCGGCAGGGAGTACATTTTGGAGCGTTGCGCTCTGCCTTAAACCAATAGGAGCAGAGCTCCTCTATGGGGCGGAGCTCCACGATATAGAACGATAGTTACCGGAGTTGTAACTCCATTTCTATGAGTGGAGCAGAGCCCCATAGGACTTAAGGCCCTGCCCACCCTCCAGTCTCGCTGAAGAAAATTTCTCGGGAGGCTGATTGAGGGGAAGCGTCCCCTCTTATAGGGACACCAGCACTCCTATTGGCTGCAGGTGTGTGCATAATTGATGTGTGTGTGTGTGTAGACTGCTGTACTAGAAGATCCCAGCATAGCAGGGTTCCAATCAAAAAAGAGGCATCAAACAGAAATAGAGACAGAGCAAACAATGTACAGTATGTGTAATAGACAAACCCACATTACTGTGTAAAAAATACTGGAGAGCAGAGTCTTTGGGCGAGAGTAAACAAAGCCCCATCTATCGCAAAAAGTGTGCATAATTAATTAAATGAAATTATGATTGTTATGTTTCTAATTTGTGCCTATTGGTAAAGACTGTGAAGATTTAGGAGGACAGATGTAACAAGGTAATAATGGAAGGGCCATTGAGCAAATATACAAGTCTGATGAGTTGCTATTGGGATTAGATTGCACTGGCAGCCTGATATCCAGAAAGCTAACAAAGCATTGAACCAATTAACTAATTAATTACACACTGAATTAGGTTAGAAATTAATCAGAGGCAGCATGTAGCGGAAAATGAGCACAGAGGGAAACAGTGAGCACAGAGGGAAACAGAGCCAACGGTTAAAGAGAGAGAGTTTACCCATGTTAAGTTTGACCCACCATTTGTGCTACAAAGCGTGCTGGTATCGGGGGACTGGTTTGAGAGCTGCAGTGTTCTGGAGACATCGGTCAGAACCGGTATGCTGCCAAAGGCCACCTCTGTGGTCATCACATGGACTACCGGACCCTCCCCAATGCAGGACAGGAGCAGGTTCTATGGAATTACAAGAAATTAGAGGACCAGGGGTATAAATGCAAGGCTACACACACACACACACACACACACTAGCACAGACATAATCTCACCAGAGGAGGCTCCTTCTTCCCAAATACAGCAATGTGTACAGTTTGTTGGAGCCTGCCAACAGTCTTAGCCAGCAGAACCAGGGGGATGTCCACAACACTGTGGGGCTGAATGACCCCTCGTGGGTGGGCACTGAAGTAGAGCAGAGAGGGGTCATCCTCATACTCCTGGAGAGAGGGACCACAGACACAGTGTTAGAGAAATGCCTGAAGCCCTGAAACATCCAGACAGTAAGTGCCTGATAAACTTGTCTGTCAAAGACAATAGATTGGCCCCTTGGCAGTGATCAAGGAAATGCCAAGCGTAGAGCAAATGACAAATGGATGGTGGAGAGACCAGACAGTCAGAGACACTGAAGCATTATAAAAAAAACAGTAAACTTTCAAATCTAACCTGGAACAGAAGGCCGTAGCATGCAGGCAGGTCACTGTCATTAGTAAGCTTCACTGACTGCTCGTAAGGGTAACTCAGGAAACATCTCTGGAACTGTAGTACTGGGGTATCCAGAAGAACATTTGGTATGACACACCTACGGACAGACATTTACCCAAGCTTAATACACCACTCACCTTTTAGTTACACACACATAGGCCTACACAGTAGAATAATTATCCCTATATGCTTACAGCTCCACACTGATGTGTTGAGGTTATGAAGTAGTTTTCTATGAGGGGTCTCTGACATTGAAGTGAATGAAAGGACTATTAATCATCTGCTCTGAATGAGGAGTTCCCCCCTGACCATAAATCAGGACATTACTGTAGCATAGAGGTGTGTTTTGACCCTGGATCTAGACCTCTAACCTGGCATTGATGGGTAGGGCCAGCACATCCTCCCCCACCCCTTGTACGTCCACCACTAGAGCCAGGCTGTAGCACTGAACACTGTTGGAGCACAGGGTCACCTACAGATGGAGGTGCACAGCAGACATACTGGTTAAACAGACAAACATAAGCATGACATAACCATGGCACTTCTACTGTGCTTGTTTGGCAAATCAGGGTTCTCCCCAAAGAGAATGTAAGAGAGGGGCGCTGTGTCACCTTGTGGACTGGCTGCGCCACTACATAAAAATATAATATATTTTTGTATTACTTTATTTGTTATCATAAGACTATTTTTTCCTCTAGGTTGCAGGAAATGGCAGTTACAGGTGTTCAAAAACTGCCCCCCTCTGGGCCTTCCCCCGGCCGTACTCAGCAGTAACGCCAGGGTAGTGGGTTCGATCCCCGGGACCACTCATACGTAAAAATGACTGTAAGTCGCTTTGGATAAAAGTGTCTGCTAAATGGCATATTATTATTATTATTCAAAAATCGGGGGGAGAACCCTGCAAATATATTCACAGTTTACACTGATACTTTTTTAATTTGCAATATTTTGCAATCATGTTCCTTTTGGTTTTTCTTTACAATTCTTGAAATACCCTATATTACATACAGTAGAACCCTACTAAGCTACTTGGCTGCCATCAGAGGAAGTAGAGTAGACAGCATGGTCAAAGGTGCCTGTATCTGGGGAGAAACAGCTATCTCTGCACCATCCATCCATGAGTAACTTCCTATACTTTGAAAGGTTAGCCAGGCCACGTTTCCAGGGCTAGGTGATGACGATGATCTCCCTCCATTTGACTTCCCCTGACCTCTTCTACATACATTATTCTGGTCTTGTAACAGATCTCATTAGAGCCCCACTGTGCTGTCACTAGGCTGGAGAGCAGAGCAGACAGCCAAAGGGAGGGCAGCAGACAGGGAGACACCCTATACAAAGCACCCAAGACAGCTGCACAGATTCCCCTGATATGCCTGCTGCATGGCTGCTGACAGCTCTCAGTGATGGGAAAAGACAAAACAGTCTCCCATTGATAGGAAAAAGACCAGCGTATGACAGATACACTCAGTAACCAGAGGCAGCCCGAGCAGGCTGACGTAATAATCAGAGCTCTGCAGAGCCACAAGGAGAAAGGCAGCTTCCCCAGGCATTAATCTGTTACAGATTTTTTTTTTATTAAACTTCTCCACAGGATGATTAAAATTACGGTCTGCCCCCTCAGGGGCTATCATTAATTAAGCCTTTTCGATTAGGGGTAATTAATTGAATGATTACTTTATTCTAAATCTCAAATGAAAAACCTACAACATATCACTAATTTGAAAACTAGCTGACTCAGCATGATCCAAGAGCACCACAATTAATAACAGAGTTAAATGGTACTCTTCTACAGTGAGTACATAATCACATTTACATTGGAATAATGTTCGAATTCTGTATGATTTTAGCTAATCATTAATATGCCTAAAAAGTACAAAATAGAGGTCACTTCCTGGTAATGCTCCCTGCTCATCTAACACACCTGGATGTCAACCAGTCCCTGAGGACGCACGGTTCCTGAGTTGGGTGTCAGGGTGAACTCAATGGGCGGTCTGGTACAGTACTGGAGCTCCACTCTGTCCTACTAAAGTCTGACACCTGGGAGGCACTGGTGATGCTGGGAGGCCCACTGCCATCCCCTGGAACCCTCAGCCCAAAGTTCTAGGAACCAGAAGGAAGTGTTGTTCAGACTGCAGATCAGTGTGTGAGGGAAACCTAGAGAAAAGGGGGAGGGATAAGGAATGAAACATAAGATTAAGCAATGTTACAGTTCTAAGGATTAGTGCAAAAATAATGCCAAACACTGTTATCTGATATACAGCTACAATTCCACAGGGCAATTCATAATCAAGAGGTTGATTTATCTATAAGGTTTAAAAATATATGGTTTGTGCAAGGAAAATGGTGACACAAATAACCACTTAAATAAAAAAAGTGTCATAGCATACTTAAATAGGATCTGTCTGCAAAGACCTTTGCTGTTATTGATCTCAAGAAAAATGTGCATTCGACCATAGCTGATAGTGTGTTAGTCTCATTCTACAGTAAGCCATTTATAAGCCATGCACATGCATGATGCATTGCAGGCAGAGTTATGAGTGGACCATAAAAATGTAGGGAGAGATAGGCCTGCTCAAAATAAATCCAATGCCAAATGTTTCAACGTGTAACATTTTGGGAGGGTCAAATAGTGAGTAGGGCCTATTTTAGGAGCTCCAAAGTGACAACTTTGCAGTGAGGGGAGTGGGAGTAAATTGTTGCAAGAAGGCATAGTGTGCCAGTACTGTTTGTATGGGACTATTACTGCAAACAATACACATTGCCAAATATTAACTGGGTGGTTCGAGCCCTGAATGCTGATTGGCTGAAAGCTGTATACCACGGTTATGACAAAACATTTATTTTTACTGCTCTAATTACGTTGGTAAGCAGTTTATAATAGCAATAAGGCACCTCAGGGGTATGTGATATATGGCCAATATACCACGGCTAAGGGATGTCCTAGCACTCCACGTTGTGTCGTGCTTAAGAACAGCCCTTAGCCGTGGTATATTGGCCTTATTGCTTAATTATACACTGAGTGTACAAAACATTAGGAACACCTTTCCATGACATAGACTGACCAGGTGAATCCAGGTGAAAGCTGTGATACCTTATTGATGTCACTTGTTAAATCTACTTCAATCAGTGTAGATGTAGGGGAGGAGCCATGTTAAAGAAGGATTTTTAAGCCTTGAGACAATTGAGACATGGATTGTGCATGTGTGCTTGTTCAGAGGGTGAATGGGCAAGACAAAAGATTTAAGTGCCTTTGAACGGGGTATGGTGGTAGGTGCCAGGCACACCGGTTTGAGGTGTTAAGAACTGTAACACTGCTGGATTTTTTCACACTCAAAAGTTTTCCGTGTGTATCAAGAATGGTCCACCACCCAAAGGACATCCTGCCAACTTGACACAACTGTGGGAAGCATTGGTGTCAACATGGGCCAGCATCCCTGTAGAACGCTTTCGACACCTTTTAGAGTCCATGCCTGAAGAATTGAAGCTGTTCTGAGGGGCAAAAGGGGGGTGCAACTCAATATTAGGAAGGTGTTCCTAATGTTTTGTGCACTCATTTTACATATTTAACATTTTTGTCATATAGCAGACGCTCTTATCCAGAGCGACTTACAGTTAGTGAGTGCATACATTATTTTTTTTATTTTTTTCATACCCCCCGTGGGGAATCGAACCCACAACCCTGGCGTTGCAAACGCCATGTCGCTCTACCAACTGAGCTACATCCCTGCGGCCATTCCTCCCCTACCTAGACGAGGCTGGGCCAATTGTCTGCGCCGCCCCATGGGTCTCCCGGTCGCGGCCGGCTACGACAGAGCCTGGATTCGAACCAGGATCTCTAGTGCGATGCAGTGCCTTAGACCACTGCGCCACTCGGGGGAGACATGTGTATATTGTGGGCTACATCTATTTCTAGACTTGCATTAATGGTTGTTTATTTGCGTCTGTCATTCACTACTATGCTTATGCTTTATACTGTAAATACAAAGCAGTAGGTATTATCAGCAGTTTCTCCAATGCACTGTGATAAATCTGCCCCCAAGCCTAACACAAGCATCTAGCGTGAGTAACAGGCATCATCAATGAGGATTAATGAAAAACAAACCATAGCTTAACTCACCGAAGGACACATCCCCAAAGTTGAGCTCTGAGATGCTGAAGTGAAAAGTGGGGCCCATTACGCAACCCCTACAAGAGATAAAAGAGCCAGGAAATACAGAATACATTTGTGCTGACCAGCAAGCATGAAGGTCACTGGGCAATGCATAATAATTAAAGGAAAACACTGGTTTGGGCAAGTATAGAACAACTGAAGAAAAAAAACGAGATCAGTCAATTTCTTGGATGACAGTGCAGAAGGGTAATTCTGTAATCCTTACACTCCGCACTCCTCAACACTAATACATCTTAATTAACGGGAGTTGCCAAGACTGGCAGGTGTGTTATGGAAACAAAGGGATTTTCACTACTGTCTGCTTTGTACAATTTAAACACAACCTTTAGGGAGACATTTACTGAAACCTAGAGTATACAAATGTGCTAATTAAATGTGCAAGTCAGGGAGAGCAAGTATTCAAGCATTCACGAGACGAAGCATTCAGTGGATTAATGTAGGTCATTTATTTCAGAAAAGTAGTTTCAGAAAAGTATTGCTGGGTCATTCTCACAAAACTGACATTTGACCAAAAAATTATTGCGTGTTATTTTTCATGAAATTTCCTCTTGGATCACTGAGATTAGGATCTGTACTCATTTATTTAATAATTATTATTATTATGTTTTTTTATAAGATATTATGTATTTTACCACAATTTCCACAACTACAGTACCAACGCATAAATGATCATTACCGCAACAGTTTTCAAAATCTAATGAAAAGGCCTGAGTTAAACATAACACTGAAAATAAAAATATTTACATTTATTTCGTAATTTATCTCATTACCTTATTAACACATAACCTTTTAATAATCTTTTTTTGTCAGAATCACTTGTGTATGCATGTTATTTATGCATTTGATTTGTGCACACATATTTGGATAAAGAACAGTCACACTATCAGATTAAGCCAAAATTGCTAAATTAAAGTTTTATTTTTCTTAATATTTCCTAAATATTGGTGCATTACGGTAATGATAAGCATGTTTTGGAGATGAGACTGCATGTTTTGGTAATGAGTGTTGCATAGTTTGGCATTGAACATTTTTACTGATCTCTATCAGAGATCCCAATTGACTTGCATAATACTAAAATCACTGATCTTAATGCAATGTACTAAAATACCCCTTATTTCAGTATACGTATAAGTAATGTAATTACATGAATGTATTTTCAAAAGTCCAAAGTGGACTTAAACGTAACAAAGTGACAAACAAAAAAATATCCAAGGTCTTTACAGGTAATATTGGTGTATTAGGACGTGGATATTTGTGGTTGTAAGGTATTTTAGATGTATTTCTGGATTGAATGGGATCCTATGGGCAAACAGCATAACACAATACTGCCTATAAAGTATCTACTGTAAATACGTGAGACATGGACCAATCTTTTGGGGGATATCAAACAACAGTATACACTGAGTGTAAAAAACATTAGAACACCTGCTCTTTCCATGACATAGACTGACCAGGTGAATCCAGGTGAAAGCTATGATCCCTTATTGATGTCACTTGTTAAGTCCACTTCAATTAGTGTAGATGAAGGGGAGGAGACAGGTAAAGAAGGATTTTTAAGCCTTGAAACAATTGAGACATGGATTGTGTATGTGTGCAATTCAGAGGGCGAATGGGCAAGACAAAAGATTGAAGTGCCTGAACGGGTATGTAGTAGATGCCGGCGCACCGGTTTGAGTGTTCAAGAACTGCGAACGCTGCCGGGTTTTTCACGTCAACAGTCCTGTGTGTATCATTTAGAATGGTCCACCACCCAAAGGAATGAGAACTTGACACAACTGAAAGCATTGAAGTCAACATGGGCCAGCATCCTGTGGAACGCTTTCGATACCTTGTAGAGTCCATGCCCAGACGAATTGAGGCTGTTCTGAGGGGAAAAAGGGGGTGCAACTCAATATTACGAAGGTGTTCCTAATGTTTGTACACTCCAGTGTATGTAAGTGTGAAAACAGGTACACATGTCAAAATGGGGGATATCCTCCTTTAAGTAGTGGGGTTACTTTGCAGAAACACAAACTGCGATTGTGGCTTAAAGTAAGTTAAATGGGGTTTATACATCCCATATTTCTTGACAAACCCTACTTAATCAAATAACTGTTGTTTTACAAAAAATCTATACAATAGGTTTAAGTTGTCCAAGTAAATAAATAAAGTTACCAGCACAGCACACCCATTGACTATACATTACAATTAGCTTATAATCATTATAGAAATTAAGGTTAATATTACCGAAACGGACTTAAAAATGACGTGGTAATGAGACATTTGTGTTTGGTAATGAGAGGACCTTAGCTCAATCTGCAAGTATTAGGAGACAGCCAGCAATTGACCACTTCACTAAAGCCCATTCATACCATGTTGGTAAGGTAATGGTTCTCTGACTTTTTCCCAATTTGAGATTTTTAGCCATTTTGGTCATGAGAAGGCAAAGTGTGGTAAAGGGGGTGTTAGTGAATAAATTAACTTAACTTGTGCTCATCTAAGGACTACCCTTTAGATGATGCATCAAGGTCAAATAAAACTTTCTTTAAAAACTGATTGGAGTTTTTTCAGGAACTTGAAAAGGTGGTACGGTAATGTGTTTTTACATAATAAATATTATAGTTTAATGTAAACTTCAACTAGTATACTATTTTTATGATTTATGCATTGTTGAATACCTGTTTCTGATTGGCTTGAAGAGCATTCTAGAGCGTGCATTATTTCCCTATAACACATGGTATATTTGCACGGTAGAAATCAATGGCTATAGTGTATTCTTACATGTTCTATGTTGGAGCTGCTTTTGAAAGCAAAAGTAGCTATCTAGTAAACTTGACCCCCCCCCACCCCACCCAAAACCCCTCTTTGTCAAAATTCTGGTAAAAATGTACAATGTATTTAAAATGAGACAATTTGCCAAAAACTAGACATCTTAGTCTTTGGAATGATAGTTGATTTTTGCAGATCCATCATGGTTTTGTAACTCAATTTGCTACAGACATGTTTAAAACTGGTTTCATGAGAATCACCCAGCTACTGGGGTATGGAGTGATATGTGTCTGGACATGCTTGCCAATGCTTGATGTACTGTACAGACCCTAACAAGACAATGATGGAGAGGTGTGAGGATTGTGCTGAGATGGATGAGAGGGGTGATAGGGCAAGTGTTACCTAAACGTGAGGCTGATAGGCTGCGGGTTTCCCCCCACAGTGAAGATGAACTCCTCAGAGAAGACCCCCAGGGTGCTGGAGGAGAAGCAGACCTCCATGGCGTGGCAGGCCCCAGGGGGGAACCATCCCCTCAGTGGGGCTGAAGGAGAAACACTGGCCAAACCCCTGAGCTGGGAGGCACCAGCTGGAAGGGAGCCTCAATGCGCCCCATTATTAGACAGAAGCACCTGACAAAAGAGTGCATGGATAGTGGAGTCAAATCAGGCTTAAACAGAGAGGGGACATTTGTAGGGAAAACCAACCTATGTAAATGTACAATTTGATTAACCAAGCACTGTTTTCTGTGTGTTCATATTCTCACGTTTTTATCTAGCCTAATCAGAATTCACGTGTATTGTGAGTGCAGGTATATTCCATGGTCTTATCTACACTTGTTTGCTGGCTTTGTAAAGCTAGCAATACGCTAACAATGCATGATCCAACAGTCTTGTTCTGTGGGAACCAGTTTCACAGGGTTTTACAGTAAGGCTGCCATGAATGCCCTAAAAACAAAAGGGACTTGGTGGCATACATTTAATAATTAATCTAACAGTGAATTCAAAGAGAGCCTGCCATGTGCTGTTCTATTATAAGACTAACAGTTATACCAATTATATTTCAATTACTCAATTACTCAAAAAGTATGCGTATCTGCAGACTACCAGCAGCAATAATGTGATTTATTTTGATGTGAGACACATCTTATTACAGGGGATAATCACAGTGCTGTTCTTGTATTACATCTCTATTTCCTGTCTAACTCTTCTACACCTCCAACAGCTGGGACTTTGCACATTATGAGTCTCATTTGTTGGGAGAGCTGATAACCTGGAACAATGGTGTAAAACAAAATGTTGTAACTCATTAGTGTACGGAAGAAAAAAGTTGTGTATTTTTTGTGTCTTAGCTTTGTTTAATATTGTTAGTAATTTCCTAATAAATAAGTACCTCATAGCTGTGTTTGGAGCAATAAAGATGTTACCCATGTCAAGAGATAAAGTTGAATGTAATTTGGGGGCTACAACCCCCAAGTAGGGTAGAGACTCACGGCCAATGTGGTAACGAAGAGCACAAAGACAGAGAATACAAAGACGCATTAAATAAACAAACAGAAATATGTAAACAAAGGAGAATCAAGCACATCGCACCACAGGTGTGTAAATAAAAAATCTAGACATACTGTAATTGCCATTTAGGCAAAAATCAACCTTTATGACTTGTGTTATTGAGGTCACCACCTGCCCATGAAACTTAGTCAGAATGTAAATTAATGGAAATCTGAACATCCGGAAATATAGATGGACACCAAATGCAAATCAACCAACAACGCTTTGTAGTATGAGAGGATAGAGAAAAGAACTAACAGGTTTTTGCCTTCAGTAATATGGAGTAGATATGTTTGGATATAATACCAGCAAACACCTTACAAAATGCATAAATATAATAGATTTTCAGCCGTCACGTTGATGAAACAAGGTGAGGCTTTCATCAATGCACCATTTTATTTCTGTTATCATACTTTGTTTGTAACATCAAACACCTCTTAGCCAATACTGTAGTAAATCCATGAGCCTCTGATCTAATCACATCAAACATCACCTGTGATGTCGCAGATAGACCGTCTGCTGAGTAAATCTTTGCCTCCTGTGGTTTGAAAATTATGTTGACCTCTGAGGTGGTGTTTGGCCAAATGTCCCCTCTCTGCAGGTAACACAAAGGCAACTTTAAACAATGTGCATCTTACAGTAGCAACACGATTAGAAATCCTGCTGGAGGAGAAAGTGGTAAGTCATAGGGGTAAATTTGTAAGGAATTAAAAAGTATATATATAATATTTCCCCTTATACACTATGATTGCAAGAGAAAGACAACTCAACACTGATGAAATATATACGATAAAGCCAGTAAATGATAGAGTTGTAAATAGATCAAGTATCAGTGGAAAATAAAAGAAGCTGAGTGCTAATGAATGTAGAAAGACACTAATGCAATCATAATCAGCAGATCCTGTAGAGCAGCAGGACATGTTGCCTTAGGGTAACTGTGGGGTTCTGGCCCCTCACTCTGTTGTGATGGAGCACAACCCCTTCAAGGTGCTTTACAGAATATTTGGGTGCAGTTTGTTGGGTTGCTTGGAGGTTTGGATGCGTGCTTATTTTTTTTTTTGGGGGGATTGTGTTGTTTTCACTTGTTTTACTCTCTGACAGTGAGGCATCAAGGGCAAATGATGGTGAGAGTCCCTTTGGACTAGTGTGCTTAACAGATGCATAGGGGAGTTGGGTGTATCAGGATGGATGAGAGAATGAGTGGCTGTCTCCCCAGGGGCTCTCAGCCCACTCAGACTCCGAGACAGCAGGTGAAATCAGGTTAGAGGCTGATAGATCACGTGGCCATGCCCTGACCAGCAGGCACAGCCCGCAGTGTTTGGAAACGCTGATACTTCTCACACACACAAAACACATGGCCCCCTATAAGTGCATTGCCACAAACACAAATGGAGTTGAAGAATATGAAATGAAATATAGGAATATATGGGATTCTATAGTTGCTGTGGAGAGGAGGATCACTCAGGTGGCAGAATTATAAGCAGAGAGAATTTTAAATGTGTTTTAAAAGTGGGGGATTTCATAAAGTTGAGATTGTTTCACACAGAGTAATCCACAGAACAGATCTGTATGTAGAGGGGAGGTGTAAACCAGGCAATGGAAAAACAAAGCCCACGTGCAGACAAAAGGGTTATAGTGGTTGGTACAGAATACTAGTACAGGGTATGGTGTGATAAAGTGCATCATGAAATTAGTGTATAAGTTCCTTAGGCATTGCAATGTAAACCAAAGATTTTGAGGATTTTAGCATGCAAGTTGGCATGGCACTGCAGTATAAGCCAATATGATGATATTTGAGAAAACTGTGCCTTCAATGCACTTTGCATGCACTGAAAAATATTGTTAAGTCTGTAGGTTTACTAGAGGAGGAGGATACCAGGAGTGATTATGTCATGCAATTCATCTTTTGTTTGACTGTGTGTGCACAAAGTCCTTTATGACAGGAACATTGGATTAATTAGACTCTACAGTATATAAAAAACATTTGCTATCAGTACACAGTAAAATGAAACTCCCTCCACCCCCCTCTCTACATCACACACCAGAGGTCCCACTATGATGTAGTTGTCTGAGAAGGACAGCCGCTCCTCGTCAGGCGGGCGGAAGGTGGTGAAAGAAGAGAGAGAGGGGGTAGCGCCACACGTCAGGAACTGATCCATCTCACCTCCTCCTCCCGCTGCAGCTCGGAACAGAACCTAGAGCAGAGCAGAGAGATACAGAGAGAGAGAGAGAGTGGGGATGAGGTGGGGGATGAGGACAGAGGAGCATCTGAACAGGCTAAAAAACGCTGATTGACTGATCAAGCTTGATGATCATTAGCTAAGGGTATCAGATGTTTGTTTACAAGAAATCAATGTCTGTTGATGTGTTGATCACATTTACATTATGTAATCATGGAGATGAGCATGAACGGAATCCACCTTAGCTTCTGCTGCTCTTCCTCCACTTTAGTGGCAAAGCTCTTCACTGGTAGTGGACTAGAGTATCACTCCGTTCACTATGGAGACTGAGGTAGGTTGGCCAGTGGAGATGTAGGTTTTTCCACTATGACAGAGTTCGTCAGCCTAATTCACCTGCAGATGCTATACAGACGATGTAAACATCCTCCCTGAGGAGAAAAACAAAGCCCAGACACAAAAGCAACTGAATTATTAAGAGCACTGTAGCTGTCAATATATTTGTAGAAAGTAAAAGTATTGTGGGTAGTTCTAAAATATACAGCCATTATTTTTCTGGACTTTATGGCAAAGCCCCAAATGTGATGCTATAGGCTAGCCAGTGTGCTATTATTGGTCGGTGCTTCATAATTGGTCATGGAGATGGAGCTGTTGGGTTAGCATGAAATGTAGACTCAAACTGTCTGAACCATCCACAATAATAACAGAGTTCTCTGGGACCAGTGGCATTAGCACAAGTCACATGGTTACACCGGAGCAGCCAACAGAATGAAAACAAAAAATACAATGCAAAAATGTTGATAAATCAGCATGTGGAATATGTAAATACCTTCAGCATTTTGTTTTGTTTGGCTAGATTGGTTGCATTCAAAGTAGAGCCATGGTGCTTTAGCAGAGATCCTGACCTGACCCTAACGAGTGAACCGAGCAAAAGTTTTACCCAAAATGAAATAGGTGGTATTAAATTGAATCCTGGGTTTAAAACAGGCAGTGAGCACTAGGCAGCCATCAAGCTTCATTAAGCAAAAACATGGATAATGTTAAATTCACCACAAGTAAAACAATGTGATGTGTGGATCATTACCCAATAGGGTGTATTATTCTAACAATTTTTTCCACAACAGTATAGTCGAAAATGATTATATTTTAATCAAAACCTTTAAGAACGCTCAAATCAATTAATCACCTCAGTAGATGGTTAATATCGGATTATCTATTTTTTAAAATGAATATATTGACAGATTAATTTCTGTAGTTCTATGCTTCCCTTGTCTCTCCCTTCTGGCTATTGGCATAAAATCCATAGTGCGGTTTAAAATGTATATGGCAAGGTAAGCGAGGAACTGGATAAGATTAACAAATTTATAAAGAGGGAAAGATGGAGGAATCCGTATCAAACTTTAAATTGTATTTCAGGCACTAGCATTTTGTCCCATCCTAAATTGTTAGACATGATTCTTCCACTCCCTGGCTGAGTATAGAGAGACAAATGGTGTCTCCTATTGCCCTGGAAGAGGTGGTCCACACTGATACTGTATATCTCTTAAACAATGTAAACTACGCTTTGGTTATTATTGCTCACACAATTTTATGTGCTGCAAAAATTCAAAAACAATGTAACGGGAATCATAATGGCATGCCCATATACAATATTTCACAATAATGCCCTGTGATCGGGAGGGTGGCCTTTTCATCCCCCCCAATGGTCAAATTTGGAATCCTACCCGACAATATATGGACAGTAATGGTTTGAGAAATTCCGAGATTTGAAAGACACATACACAAACAGGAACTTCTCTTTCTATATTTACAACTTAGGTCAGCTATGCTGCATATGGATTCCCTTGGGAAACACAACTACCGAACCATACAATGTTGGGATTTATAAATAAATTATCTGGGCTCCCAAAAGGACTGACCTCTATAATATATAAACAACTTTTGGAAAGCTCATATTCTGAACGAGCCATTAAAAAAGATGGTCACTGAGCTAAGGAATCTGAATCTGAAAACCCTGCTAAGGAACTGAACAAAATGGAAAATTATAAACTGGGTGGTAAGCCCGAATAGATTGTGACAGATATAGACATATACGGGGTATAACAAAAATTAATTTTACTGCTCTAATTACGTTGGTAACCAGTTATAAAGAAAAGGACCTCGGGGGTGTGGAATATGGCAATATAACGGAAGGGTGTGTCCAGGCACTCTGGTTAGGGTCGTGCATAAAAAACAGGCAAAGGCCACATACAGGACTAAGAAGAATGTAACACCGACAGATGTGGAGGGATTTAAAATTAAGACTACAAAGGGAAGCACAGCCGCGAGCTGCCCAGTGACACAAGCCTACAGATGAGCTTAAGCTCAACCGAGGCAAGCAACACTGAAACATGCATGAGAGCATCAGCCGTTCCGGACTACTGTGTGATCACGCTCTCCGTACCGATGTGAGTAAAACCTTAAACAGTAACATTCAAAGGGAAGAGATGGATTACAGGACGTGTATCCGAGCATGCGGACAACTGGCAAGTGTTTACTGACATTTTAACCTCTCCCTGTCTGAGTCTGTAATACAACATGTTTCAAGCAGACCACCATAGTCCCCGTGCCAAAGAACACTAAGGTAACCCGCCCAAATGATACGACCCGTAGCACTCACGCCTGTAGCAGGAAGTGCTTTGAAAGTGGTATCTCAATCAACACATTATACCAGAAACCCTAGACCCACTCCAATTTGATACCGCCCCAACAGATCCACAGATGATGCAATCTCTATTGGCCACACTGCCCTTTCACACCTGGACAAAAGGAACACCTATGTGAGAATGCTATTCATTGACTACAGCTCAGCGATTCAACACCATAGTGCCCTCAAAGCTCATTACTAAGATAAGGACCCTGGGACAAAACACCTCCGTCTGCAACTGGATCCTGGACTTCCTGACGGGCCGCCCAGGTGGTAAGGGTAGGTAACAACATATCCACCACGCTGATCCTCAACACGGGGGGCCCCTCAGGGGTACGTGCTCAGTCCCCTCCTGTACTCCCTGTTCATTCTTGACTGCATGGCCAGGCACGACTCCAAAACCATCATTAAGTTTGCCGATAGCTTCTAAACAGCTTCAACCCCCAAGCCATAAGACTACTGAACATCTAATCAAATGGTTACCCAGACTATTTGCATCCTTGGGAGCAATTTCCAAACGCCTGAAGGTACCACGTTCATCTGTACAAACAATAGTACGCAACTATAAACACCATGGAACCATGCAGCCGTCATACCGCTCAGGAAGGAGACACATTCTGTCTCCTAGAGATGAACGTACTTTGGTGCGAAAAGTGCAAATCAATCCCAGAACAAAAGCAAAGGACCTTGTGAAGATGCTGGAGGAAACAGGTACAAACGTATCTATATCCACAGTAAAACGAGTCCTATATTGACATAACCTAAAAGTCCGCTCAGCAAGGAAGACACCACTGCTCCAAAACCACCATAAAAAAGCCAGACTACGGTTTGCAACTGCACATGGGGACAAAGATCGTACTTTTTGGAGAAATGTCCTCTGGTCTGGTGAAAAAAAAATAGAACTGTTTGGCCATAATGACCATCGTTATGTTTGGAGGAAAAAGGGGGTTGCTTGCAAGCCGAAGAACACCATCCCAACAGTTAGGCACGGAGGTGGCAGCATCATGCTGTGGGGGTGCTTTGCTGCAGGAGGGACTGGTGCACTTCACAAAATAGATGGCATAATGAGGAAGGAAAATTATGTGGATATATTGAAGCAACATCTCAAGACATAATTCAGGAAGTTAAAGCTTGGTCGCAAATGGGTCTTCCAAATGGACAATGACCCCAAGCATACTTCCAATGTTGTGACAAAATAGTTTAAGGACAACAAAGTAAAGGTATTGGAGTGGCCATCACAAAGCCCTGACTTCAATCCTATAGAAAATGTGTGGGCAGAACTGAAAAAGCGTGTGCGAGCAAGGAGGCCTACAAACCTGACTCAGTTACACCAGCTCTGTCAGGAGGAATGGGCCAAAATTCATCCAACTTATTGTGGGAAGCTTGTGGAAGGCTACCCGGAACGTTTGATCCAAGTTAAACAATTTAAAGGCAATCCTACCAAATACTAAATGAGTGTATGTAAACTTTTGACCCACTGGGAATGTTATGAAATAAATTAAAGCTGAAATAAATCATTCTCTCTATTATTATTCTAACGTTTCACTTTCTTAAAATAAAGTAGTGATCCTAACTGACCTAAAACAGGGAATATTTACTCGATTAAATGTCAGGAATTGTGAAAAACTGAGTTTAAATGTATTTGGCTAAGGTGTATGTAAACTTCCGACTTCAACTGTACATATTACCTCAATTACCTCAACTAACCGGTGCCCCTGCACGTTGACTCGGTACCAGTACCCCCTGTATGTAGCCTCGCTATTGTTATTTTACTGCTGCTCTTTAATTATTTGTAACTTTTATTTCGTATGATTTTATATTGTATTTTTTTGTGTGATTTCTTTTGGTATTCTTTCTTAAAACTGCATTGTTGGTTAAGGGTTTGTAAGTAAACATTTCACTGTAAGGTCTACACCTGTTGTATTCGGCGCATGTGACAAATAACATTTTATTTTATTTTATTTAGCCGTGGTATATTGGCAATATACCACACCTCCTCTGGCCTTATTGCTTAAATATAACCTTGGCATCCCATAATCCGAACCATCAACTTTGTTTTGTTCACAGACTGTATTTCAAACGAAGGAAAAGTTGCCAATGAAATTGGCCCCAACTCCCAACTGTTCACTCAGTCCTCTAAATCAGAAAGGCACATTCCTTCAAATTATGTGGGAATGCCCTGCAGTTAAATGCTTCTGGGACAAAGTAAAAAAAATCATTTCGAAGTGCGAATATAAATATTTGATAGGTTGCATTTACTATGTTAATTAACGATGATAGCTCCTTAAATCTCTCAATCAATCAGAGATGATTACTGCAGGCAGGCAGCACTGCTGCAAAAAAAAGATGTTGGCTCAATTTGCCAGTGGATACAGTTACTATTAGAAGTTATAAGGTTTGAATTTTAGACAGCGAGAATGAATGGTGCTAGTCAAGGAACAATTGAGGCCAGGACAAATACACTTAACTCCATAAAGAATCATCTCAGCTAAAGCCCAACACATACAAATAAACAATCCATAAAGCCCAACACATACAGTGCCTTCGGAAAGTATTCAGACCCACTGACTTTTTCCACATTTTGTTACGTTACAGCCTTATTCTAAAATTGATTAAATAAATACAAATCCTCAGCAATCCAGACACAATATCCCATAATGACAAAGCGAAAACAGTTTTTTAAATAATAATACCTTATTTACATAAGTATTCAGACCCTTTGCTATGAGACTCGAAATAGAGCTCAGGTGCATCCTGATTCCATTGATCATCCTTGAGATTTTTCTACAACTTGATTGGAGTCCACCTGTGGTAAATTCAATTGATTGGACATGATTTGGAAAGGCCCACTCCTGTCTATATAAGGTCCCACAGTTGACAGTGCGTGTCAGAGAAAAAACCAAGCCATGAGGTCGAAGGAATTGTCCGTAGAGCTCCAAGACACGATTGTGTTGAGGCACAGATCTGGGGAAGGGTACCAAAAACTTTATGCAGCATTGAAGGTCCCCAAGATCACAGTGGCTTCCATCATTCTTAAATGCAAGAAGTTTGGAATCACCAAGACTCTTCCTAGAGCTGGCCGCCCAGCCAAACTGAGCAATCGGGAGAGAAGGGAGGTGCCCAAGAACCTGATGGTCAGTCTGACAGAGCTCTAGAGTTCCTCTGTGGAGATGGGAGAACCTTCCAGAAGGACAACAATCTCTGCAGCACTCCACCAATCAGGCCTTTATCGTAGAGTGGCCAGACGGAAGCCACTCCTCAGTAAAATGCACATGAAAGCCCGCTTGGAGTTTGCCAAAAGGCACCTAAAGACTCTCAGACCATGAGAAACAAGATTATCTGGTCTGATGACACCAAAATTGAACTCTTTGTCCTGAATGCCAAGCGTCACTTCTTGAGGAAACCTGGCACCATCCCTAAGGTGAAGCATGGTGGTGGCAGCATCATGTTGTGGGGATGTTTTTCAGCGGCAGGGACTGGGAGACTACTCAGGATTGAGGCAAAGATGAACAGAGCAAAGTACTGAGAGATCCTTGATGAAAACCTGCTCCAGAGCTCAGGACCTCAGACTGGGGCAAAGGTTCACCTTCCAACAGGACAACGACCCTAAGAACAGAGCCAAGACAACATAGGAGTGGCTTCGGGAAACTTTCTGAATGTCCTTGAATGGCCCGGCAAGAGCCCGGACTTGAACCCGATCTAACATCTCTGAAAAGACCTGAAAATAGCTGTGCAGCGACGCTACCCATTCAACCTGACAGAGCTTGAGAGAATCTGCAGAGAAGAATTGGAGAAACTCCCCAAATACAGGTGTGCCAAGCTTATAGCGTTATACCCAAGAAGACTTGAGGCTGTAATCGCTGCCAAAGGTGCTTCAACAAAGTACAGAGTAAAGGGTCTGAATACTTATGTAAATGTATTATTTCAGTTTTTTATTTTTAATACATTTGCAAAAAAATCTAAAAACCTGTTTTTGCTTTGTCATTATGGGGTATTGTGTGCAGATTCATGAGGGGGGAAAAACAATTTAATCAATTTTAGAATAAGGCTGTAACGTAACAAAATGTGGAAAAAGTCAAGGGGTCTGAATACTTTCCGAATGCACTGTACATACTATATACATTTTACGGACACTATCTATTTTACAATAGTTATCTTTTGTTTGATTTTGAATATCAATGTCACAACCTCAGAAATCTATCCACTTTTCATTTTATCCACCAATTTCTCTTGTGGAACACCCAAGAAGACCTATTACAGTTGTGTTACGTGAGAACTCAGTGAACAGCACTCTGTTGGGACCAAGGGACAATGCAAGGTAGGTGAGCATGCTCGCTACGGTAGTTGCTGCTCAGTTAAATAACCTAATGTTGTCTCAGGAGGATCCGTAGCTGATTAGTAGCTTCTCCAAAGCAAAGATACACTTAAAACCAACACATATTAATGACGACAAGCCTGTAGATTTTTTTTTTTACATATCTGTCAGGTGCAATAAAGCTGTAAGAAATAATAGAAAAGAGGGGGAAATGAAGGGACCTGACATCCTGATGCTATGACAACGGTTGACGGGCAAGAAAAACTACCCTCTCTCCCCCACTGGTCGAGCCAATATCATGCTTTCATCATCTAATTTTCTCAAGAGATTAATTCTGTATGGCCATCAGTTTCCAGGCTACGCAGAGGACATTTTAACCTCAGCTGATACTACTGCTGGATGTTCTCCCTTTGATTGCCCATGCTGCATTTGACAGGAGACTTGAGCACTCAGTGAACAGCTCTTTAAAAAATTCTGAAGATTCTGCTGGAGCGCTGCTGGTGAGGAGAGGGTGAGCAGAGCCTTTCAGGGCTGCAGTGTGTGTGTGTTGGGGGGGGAGACATTTCGCCGGTCCCCACAAGGGAAAAGGCTATTTTAGCCTTAGGGGTTAGGTTTATGGTTAGGGATACAATTAGGATTAGGGTTAGAATTAGGGTTAGAATTTGGGTAAGGAGTTAGGGTTAGGGATTTGGCGTTAAGGTAAGTGTTAGGGAAAAAAATATTTAAAATTGAAATCAATTGTTTGGTCCCCACAAGGATACTAAAACAGACGTGTGTGAGTGTGTGTGTGCTCCTGCGATTTCCTAAAAGACTGCAGATAGTCAAGGCAGAGGCAGAGTCTAGGGTAAACTCATCAAGGAACTGTCTCTTTGCTCCTAAATATGAGAGCAGCTAAAAGACTATTACTAATTCATAAATTTCAGTAGCAAAGGTAGCCTGTCTTAAACCCACTGATAGCATTTCTCCTGTGTGAGCATTGTTGCTGGTTTTTATCTAGAACAGGGTTCCCCAATAGGCGGCCAAATTCTTCCCGCAGGTGATTTTATTTGGCCCCCCAAGTAAAAAAAATAAAAAGATATTTGAATTTTCGTTGTTGGACATAAAATACTGTAAAATCAGCAGAGAATCAGCTCAAACATATTTTAATTTAGGAAATCTGTTCCCAAGTATTCCCACGCATAAATAGAGAGGCATATGTGATCGTATCCCAATATAATCAAGGTTTGAAATGATTCTGTTTTTGTCAAATACTATATCTGTTTGGGGTCAATTTGCAGTGTACAAGTTATTTATAACTATGTTCGGCCTCCCGACCATCCGCTCAAGGGAAAAACCGGCCCACGGCTGAATGTAATTGGGGACCCCTGATCTAGCACGTCAAGCACAAGAGAGAGAGTCCCATTTATTGTCTCCTGTCAAGTAGAAACCGAGTATCCAGGCAGGAGCAATGATAGAAACCTGACCCGTTTGCATTATTGTGTTAATTTTAGGAAAATTACATAGCAGTGACAGGGGAGCTGGATTCATATCTAGCTAGATGGTTGTCATATTGAATCTCAGTATTAGCAGTCACAGCCTTGAGCAAAGGAGCCTAATTTGTCACGCTCGGCTACTATGGCTCCCGAGTGGCGCAGCGGTCTAAGGCACTGCCTCTCAGTGCTTGAGGCGTCACTACAGATCCCCTGGTTCCATTCCAGGCTGTATCACAACCGGCCGTGATTGGGAGTCCCATAGGGCAGCGCACAATTGGCCCAGCGTCGTCCAGGTTTGGCCGGTGTAGGCCGTCATTGTAAATAAGAATTTGTTCTTTACTGACTTGCCTAGTTAAATAAAGGTTAAATTAAAAAAATTAAAAAATCCTATAAAATATGTACATTTGTCCTAGATGAAGGCTCCTGGAGGGCAAATTAATAAATCAATAGATGGATTGATTAGCATAGATGGACACTGTATGTACAGTAGAATCACTGCTAAACCAGGGAGAGATAAATGCAACCACCCCTGCCAAAATTTTACCATGTTTGAAATGACATGTTCATGGATCAAAAATGTACAGTACTACTTGTTCCGTACTTCTTGACAAGATACTCATGATTTGCTCCGTTCACTGGCTCCAGAGGGTAACCTCCAGAGCAGCTTAATCTGAAACATACATGAGAAGGAGACAGGGAAAGGTGCTGAATTAAAAATGATACAACCCTGATGGGCCTAAAGTGGTCTTTTTAGAGAAGAGCACATTATAAAATGTTAATGCTGCTGCCCTTCACTAGACCTGTGTGTTTATGCAGTGAGACAGCAGACCACCAAGCACCACCTGAGCCAAACTGATACACACATGCGTGCACTCGCACACAAACACGCATGCACGCACGGATGCACGCACACACTCATGCACATGCACATGCACACACACACACACTCATCAATCAAGTACTCTGTCTTTTAATTGGTTTACTGTATCTCACACAGATACAGTTCTCCATCACATCTTAATTCACCTTTTATCAACTTTCAATTATACCAAAGGCTTGTCAAAAGAATTAAGTGATAAAGGGGGACCACTCTAAATCCTCCATCAAGTCTGGATTTCACCATAGTCTAAACCCTTTTATCAATCTTTAACACCACAATCACCTTGGAATTCTACAAGGTCACTTTGCCAGCACTACCCATCATCACAATCACAAACATGGGACAGTTTATGATCTTGAATTGAGCCAAAAATAACTGCACATCCGCTTACATTCCATCTGGAACAGATAACATATCGGGGTTTCCAATAGAGTTCTATCAATATCTCAAACCATTAACTGGTATAATCACACAAACAAAACAAGAGATATGTGTCTCCAGGGGCTGCCCATTCTAACTGGGCTGACCACACTGCTATAGGCAACAGATAACACCAGCACCCCCAACCATCCACACTCGTAATAGGACATATGCTAATTAGGGTGTTTTCCCTCTCCGCTAGGTGCAACCTGTGTGAAAGAGCAGAGATTAAAGACTGTGTGAATAAATGCCCCTGAAATGATTAACACTGTTTTACCATTCCTGCTGCAGGGTCATTATGAAGGGGATATTTAATTATTTTGTTCACAGCGAATGTATAAACAGATTCATCCTTTTAGTTCCACTCCATTTGATGTAGTTGATTATCTTTATGCAAAAATCATATGTAACGTGAGTGTGTGTATGCATGTGTTTCTGTGAAGTACCTTACTAGTGAAGAGCAAGTACTTGTGTGCTAGTGTAATGCAAAGTGAGTGGGCCTATCTGTGGGGACTCTGGGGAGAGGTGTACACTGAGTGTACAAAACATTAAGAACACCCGCTCTTTCCATGACATAGACTGAGACTGACCAGGTGAATCCAGGTGAAATCTATGATCTCTTACTGATGTCAGGTGAAATCTATGATCTCTTACTGATGTCACTTTTAAGCCTTGAGACAATTGAGACATGGATTGTGTGTGTGCTATTCAGAGGGTGAATGGGCAAGACAAAATATTTAAGCGCCTTTGAATGGGGTATGGTAGTAGGTGCCAGGCGCACCGGTTTGTCAAGAACTGCAACGCTGATGGGTTTTTCATGCTCAACAGTATCCCGTGTGTGTCAAGAACAGTCCACCACCCAAAGGACATCCAGCCAACTTGACACAACTGTGGGAAGCATTGGAGGCAACATGGGCCAGCATCCCTGTGAAACGCTTTCGACACCTTGAAGAGTCCATTTCCAGAAGAATTGAGGCTGTTCTGAGGGCAAAAGGGCTCCTAATGTTTTGTACACTCAGTGTATATTGTGTATGGTTTGTACTTTGGGGGGGGGGGTTTGGATGTAGATGGTTGTAGAGTATAGATGCATGTCTAACATCAGTATAATGGTGACCATTTATAAAGTTCCAAGGATACTGCACCCCTCCTCAAAAAACTTACATTCGATCCCTCCGATGTCAACAACTACAGACCAGTATCCCTTCTTTCTTTTCTCTCCAAAACTCTTGAGCGTGCCGTCTCTAGCCAACTCTCCTGCTATCTCTCTCTCAGAATGACTTTCTTGATCCAAACCAGTCAGGTTTCAAGACTGGTCATTCAACTGAGACTGCTCTTCTCTGTGTCACGGAGGCTCTCCACACTGCTAAAGCTAACTCTCTCTCCTCTGCTCTTATCCTTCCAGACCTATCCGCTGCCTTTGATACTGTGAACCATCAGATCCTCCTCTCCACCCTCTCCGAGTTGGGCATCTCCGGCGCTGCTCACTCTTGGATTGCGTCCTACCTGACAGGTCGCTCCTACCAGGTGGCGTGGCGAGAATCTGTCTTCGCACCACGTGCTCTCACCACTGGTGTCCCCCAGGGCTCAGTTCTAGGCCCTCTCCTATTCTCTCTATACACCAACTCACTTGGCTCTGTCATATCCTCACATGGTCTCTCCTATCATTGCTACGCAGACGACACACAATTAATTTTCTCCTTTCCCCCTTCTGATAACCAGGTGGCAAATTGCATCTCTGCATGTCTGGCAGACATATCAGTGTGGATGTCGGATCACCACCTCAAGCTGAACCTCGGCAAGACGGACCTGCTCTTCCTCCCTGGGAAGGACTGCCCGCTCCATGATCTCGCCATCACGGTTGACAACTCCATTGTGTCCTCCTCCCAGAGTGCAAAGAGCCTTGGCGTGACCCTGGACAACACCCTGTCGTTCTCTGCTAACATCAAAGCGGTGACCCGATCCTTCAGGTTCATGCTCTACAACATTCGCAGAGTACGACCCTACCTTACACAGAAAGCAGCACAGGTCCTAATCCAGGCACTTGTCATCTCCCGTCTGGATTACTGCAACTCGCTGTTGGCTGGGCTCCCTGCCTGTGCCATTAAACCCCTACAATTTATCCAGAACGCCGCAGCCCGTCTGGTGTTCGACCTTCCCAAGTTCTCTCATGTCACCCCGCTCCTCTGCACACTCCACTGGCTTCCAGTTGAGGCTTGCATCTACTACAAGACCATGGTGCTTGCCTACGGAGCTGTGAGGGGAACGGCACCTCCTTATTTTCAGGCTCTGATCAGACCCTACACCCAAACGAGGGCACTACGTTCATCCACCTCTGGCCTGCTAGCTCCCTGCCTCTACAGAAGCACAGTTCCCGCTCAGCCCAGTCAAAGCTATTTGCTGCTCTGGCACCCCAATGGTGGAACAAGCTCCCCCACGACGCCAGGACAGCGGAGTCACTGACCACCTTCCGGAGACACTTGAAACCCTACCTCTTTAAGGAATACCTGGAATAGTATAAAGTAATCCTTCTACCCCCCCTCCCCCACCCTCCCATAAAGAAAAAAAGAAGAAAAAAAGTGGTTGTCCCACTTGCTATCATAAGTTGAATGCACCAATTTGTAAGTCGCTCCGGATAAGAGCGTCTGCTAAATGATGTAAATGTAAATGTAAATGATAGTGAATCTTGTCTAGCCAGACCTGTGTGGTGTAGCTGCTGCTTCATAGTAATGGTAATGCACCTGTATGGTAGTGAAGCAGCAGGTCCTGGCTGTGGTCTCCTGCAGTCTTGGGGAGGAAGTCTACTGTCACCTGCATGCTCTCTCCAACACCAATAGTTCCATGAGGGGGCTCCACTGAAAAAGGGCTTGGCAGAACAAAGGCATGGACAGGTAGAAATGGTTGGTTTAGCATGGAGTACTTGGGCTAGAACAGACTAGAGACTAGAACAGACTCCTACCATAGATCATCTCTCACCTGTGTGTGCTTAGCTGGAACTTGGCCTCACAGTTGCCAATGTTGCGCACCAGCAGGGTCTTCTGTGAGGAACACTTCACAGGGCACAGAGAGAAGTGCAGGTGGTCAGGGAAGTCTAGGATGGCCCGCGCCCGATCGCCCGGATAGGAACCTCAAACCTCTCCCTCTCTGTCACACAGATGAGCCTGTGGATGTAGTCCTAGGGAGAGGGGAGGAGAGCTTACTTTATGAAGTTCACAAGGACAGCACAGCGGTAGATTTCAGATTAAACTTTGATCAGTTTCTTATTGGATGCTGTCTCATGTGGTGCATGAAGGACATGTCCTGATCAACAATGTCTTGGAACTTATAACACATGCATAACCAAAGGTTCACTGCTGCTCCAATTGTTCACATCTTGTCATGACATTTAGAAGAAGTATGTTGTTTTTTTCGGGGTCTGTCATCCAAACAGTCCTCATCTCTCCCTATTGTCTCCATACAGATGAGTTGGCTCCAGGCCTGATTATGTTGCCAAGGGCCCTGAATCTCTCTAACAACTGCACTCTGTATTAATGTGCAAGCAGAGCAAAGCAGATTACCTGGCCATATTAGAGCCTGGAGAATGGCAGCTAATGGAATGAGAGTAGGCGGTGGTGGAAACATTCCCTCTCATGCCCATGCTCATCAAAGCACACTCTCTGATAGAATTACAGTGCAGAGGCGCATTAACAAGGAATATGAGCTTTGATATTGATGTTTCACCGTGTTGTCATTACTGAAGACGAAAACCTGAAGCATTGAAATCTTTCATTCAGACCAAGGGTAATGAATGAGATTGGTTTCATAACTAGGCCTACATTTCTTTCAGTAATGTTCAGAACATAAGAAAGATGTTTTTCGTTTTAAATCAGAAAGAGGAAATTTCATGAGCATCAATAGATTGAATAAAGTTGGAATAAAGTTGGAAACACTTGTTTGCTTTGATCCATAGCATTAAAATAAAAACGTAATAGTTTATTGCAACTTTACAGTGTTCCAGTTGTTTGTTAAGTGTGTTGCCATGAAAAAAATACTATCATTTTTGTGTTGACAGTACCTTGTTCTCCTGAGGTATAAAGAGGACCCTGAATGTGGACGCCAACCCTGGGGCCACTTTGCTACATACATCCACTGGACTGACCAATTTAAAATACAGAGAGTCTCCCTCCACCACCTTCACCCGCCGTGGGATCTAAAGATCAGACAGACACACGCACGTACACACAGAGAAATAGAGAGAGAAACAAAGCAAGAGAGCGAGACAGAGAGAGAGAAATAGAGAGACATAATGACTAACTCTCCACTTTTACTTTGCAACATCCCTACTCCCTACTCTCCTAAGCCACAAAAGAAGATCAAAGACAAGAAAAACATTTAAGAAAAATACCTGCAAGAAGAACATAATAATTTTTCTTCCTTGCCTGTTTAAAAATACACTGCTAAAAAAAATTAAGGGAACACTTAAACAACACAATGTAACTCCAAGTCAATCACACTTCTGTGAAATCAAACTGTCCACTTAGGAAGCAACACTGATTGACAATACATTTCACATGCTGTTGTACAAATGGAATAGACAACAGGTGGAAATTATAGGCAATTAGCAAGACACCCCCAATAAAGGACTGGTTTTGCAGGTGGTGACCACAGACCACTTCTCAGTTCCTATGCTTCCTGGCTGATGTTTTGGTCACTTTTGAGACGGAGTCTACAACCCACACAAGTGGCTCAGGTAGTGCAGCTTATCCAGGATGGCACATCAATGCGAGCTGTGGCAAGAAGGTTTGCTGTGTCTGTCAGCGTAGTGTCCAGAGCATGGAGGCGCTACCAGGAGACAGGCCAGTACATCAGGAGACGTGGAGGAGGCCGTAGGAGGGCAACAACCCAGCAGCAGGACTGCTACCTCCGCCTTTGTGCAAGGAGGAGCAGGAGGAGCACTGCCAGAGCCCTGCAAAATGACCTCCAGCAGGCCACAAATGTGCATGTGTCTGCTCAAATGGTCAGAAACAGACTCATGAGGGTGGTATGAGGGCCCGACGTCCACAGGTGGGGGTTGTGCTACAGCCCAACACCGTGCAGGACGTTGGCATTTGCCAGAGAACACCAAGATTGGCAAATTCGCCACTGGCGCCCTGTGCTCTTCACAGATGAAAGCAGGTTCACACTGAGCACATGTGACAGACGTGACAGAGTCTGAGACGCCGTGGAGAACGTCTGCTGCCTGCAACATCCTCCAGCATGACCGGTTTGGCGGTGGGTCAGTCATGGTGTGGGGTGGCATTTCTTTGGGGGGCCGCACAGCCCTCCATGTGCTCGCCAGAGGTAGCCTGACTGCCATTAGGTACCGAGATGAGATCCTCAGACCCCTTGTGAGACCATATGCTGGTGCGGTTGGCCCTGGGTTCCTCCTAATGCAAGACAATGCTAGACCTCATGTGGCTGGAGTGTGTCAGCAGTTCCTACAAGAGGAAGGCATTGATGCTATGGACTGGCCCGCCCGTTCCCCAGACCTGAATCCAATTGAGCCACATCTGGGACATCATGTCTCGCTCCATCAACCAACGCCACGTTGCACCACAGACTGTCCAGGAGTTGGCGGATGCTTTAGTCCAGGTCTGGGAGGAGATCCCCCAGGAGACCATCCGCCACCTCATCAGGAGCATGCCCAGGCGTTGTAGGGGAGGTCATACAGGCACGTGGAGGCCACACACACTACTGAGCCTCATTTTGACTTGTTTTAAGGACATTACATCAAAGTTGGATCAGCCTGTAGTCTGGTTTTCCACTTTACATTTTGAGGGTGACTCCAAATCCAGACCTCCATGGGTTGATACATTTGATTTCCATTGATAATTTTTGTGTGATTTTGTTGTCAGCACATTCAACTATGTAAAGAAAAAAAGTATTTAATAAGATTATTTCATTCATTCAGATCTAGGATGTGTTATTTTAGTGTTCCCTTTATTTTTTTGAGCAGTGTATATATATTTCAACAAGCTGGTGGCAGTTTGGCAGACCATACTAAGGTACAGAACTGTGTTAATTTTGGCAGCTATTTTAGATACATTTTAGTCTAAGTCACATTTTAGTCATTTCATCCTTCTTAGTTTTAGTTAATATCAGTCGACTTAAACTCTGAACAGTTTTTGTCTAGTTTTAGTCCAAGTCAGTTTTGTCACATATTCGTCAGTGCATTTCTTTCCATGAAATAATTAATAATTGACTTGTAACTTCCATCATGTGCACATTAAGATAGCCTTTTCCAACTAGAGCTACTATCCCCTCATATAGCTGGCACATTGCTATTGTGGCAGATTGTAACCAATGCCAGACATGATTTACCATAGGCTACAAAGCCTTGGCTACAGGTTAAACAATTTAGGCATACAGCTCCTTTCTCCCAATCATAACCTTAGGATGGGGTAAATAACAGTGATTCCCTGCACTCGCATTTGCCGACCGCGAGAGCGGCAATACAGATGAATAACAGCACACATGGGAAAATGGAGCTTGTGATGTGATCAAAGCGAAAATAGCCAACATGAAAGTAAGAGAGTAAACATGACTGTTTCTAGTTGAGGTTAGCTACAACTGATGTATCCTGGTTCACTGGCTATGCATCAGTTCAAAAGACTTATGAGTGACTGAAGTGACCACCCGGGAGCTGTGTGGGGGAGCCGAGCAGATCAGCTCAATCAGACCGCATAACTGAAAGCGGATAATTCTGCCAATGAGAGGATTGCATTAAATATTCTGCAAAGGCATGAACGCTTATGATTGGACAAAACAGATGAAAAGGAACTTCATGTCAAATTGAACGTCCATTAGTCTCTTGGAATACTCGCCTTGTCACATTTTCGTCAACTAAAATGAAAACGAATTTGTTCCTACAAGGATATCGTTTTTTGATGGCATCTCGTCTTGTTATCGTCATTAGTTTTCATCAGGAAAAAATAGGTTGTTGACAAATATTTTTAATCATAGTTATTGTTAATGAAATTAACACTGGTACAGAACAGTATGTCACCAAATGCATCAACGTAAAAGTTGACTTGTTTAGCTTCTGTTTGATATGAAATAAAGCCAAATGCAATACATGCTAAAAAGAGTTTGGGGTTTGGACAGGCATGCAACATAGTGTATTTAGAGATTCAGGATTGATATGACCATAAAATAAAAGGAACTGTACTGCCAATAACTTATTCTAGGCCTATCTATTCTCCATCAACATGGGACTGCAGTGAGGAAGTGAGACATTTGGCTACGAAGCTAAATCTTTCATATATTTTCTCCTTGCATTTTAAATGCAACTACTGTATGCAGCACAGCTTCAATGTGGTCATGAATAAATTTAATAAAGAGGTTGTTTTTCCAGGGAATTCATATACATATTTATTAGAGTATTTGTCTCTCTACCACACTATCTCACTACTACCCCCAGCCCCATCTCTAAAAGGTAAATGGTAGGGAGAAAATCCACCAACGCAGTATGTTGGTTGTAGGCTAGCAAATCAGTTGACACTGTAGTATCCTTTCATCACAATGCTTTTGTTCAAACTATTTAAAAAATCCCTAATTACAAAACACATTATAATGTAGTTACTAATGAGTTTCACTGTTCTGAAAGGATGATACCGGTAGGAATAGTGGGTATTTGAGAGGATGAGCGTAGGGGAAAGGGAGGTATATTATTGTGTGCAGAATATTGAGAATGCACTGTAGCCTATAAGAAAAAGGGTAATAATGCACAATGCACATAATCTGAGCAAGTCCAGATATTCTATTAAGTTGAGAATCACTGTTGCATTATATAGTAATATTACTGTACCTCCCAATGTCTGTGACTTCCACAATGCATTATCAACATGTGAAAGAAGAGACATAACATCATCGTTGATCAATGGTAACATAACTGAGAGGCAAGTTAAAAGCATATCAATCATTGTAGCATTGTAAAAAGATTGTTATGCCTTTTCATGTGTCAAAAACGTGCATGATTCAGCCCTTTCATCTGATTCATTACAGTTTATTGAGTGTTTGCAGTGGAGCACTTTTTAATGGAGAATCCAATCACGTATTGGTGTGGCACATATGGGGTTGTAACTAATGACCAGTGGGCATTGTGTCCTAATAACCTATGCTGTACAATTATCACTGGGAAGTCAGACGGACAAAGCAAATCTCCAGAACTACCCACTCTCCACATGGCTGCTTGCTCAGCCAGGTCTTGGCAATCTAATGTCCACATCAACCTTCCACGCTTCCCTGGTACTCAAACCCGCCTTGTCCTACCTTGTCAATGTTACGGAGAATCAGTGAAATCTCATAGGTCTCTGAGGGCGTATAATTCTGGAACACAATCTCCGAGGGGTATGGCTGGAACATGGCCTGGTCCACATCGATGGTAGAGAACTGAGAACAGCACAGAGAAAAAGTAAAAAAGACAGGATTCTTAGGGTAGGAACAATAACATACTTTTTTGAGCAAGCCACATTGTGCCTTTAGTAACACACATACTACAAAATAATATAACATAATAATTGTAAACAATTGTAATTGTTTAAGTCACATTAGATGGCCTCTACTACTACATTAGGTCTCCTCATAAGACAATGCTGACTAAGGGAAGGCTGCTTACAGGTCAAAATGACCATCATCTCATAATGATTACATTTACATTTACATTTTAGTATGTCCAGCAGACGTATAGAGGACTTACAGTTAGGTGAATACATATATATATTTTTTTATATGAGTGGGAAACGAACTCCACAACCTGGTTGCAAACGCAATGCTATCAAGGAGCTACATCCCTGCCGGCCATCTCCCCCCCCCTACCCTGGACGACGCTGGGCCAATTGTCATGAGTCTCCCGGTCGCGCCCGGCTGCGAGCAGAGCCTGGATTTGAACCAGGATCTCTAGTGGCACAGTTAGCACTGCGATGCAGTGCCTTAGACCACTGCGCCACTCAGGAGAATGATGATGCATTCTGTATTTTAAACTGACTTATAACCACTAAAACTTCATCCTATTTGACTTAATTTTGTATACAATTTCAGAAGATGAGCTCTGATTTAATAAGGACAAGCTGGTTGGAAAAAAATTATATTAGCTAACATTAGTATTACAGAGGCAAGAAAACGCTGGAGGTAGAAAGGGGCAGAGAGAGAGAGAGAGGTGCAGAGAGCAGATGCTTTATAATATGAGAAAAATGTATCATTCTTTCACATTTCTACAGTAAATGAAATGATTTGCCTCTATAATCAATCAAATTAAATCCAGTTTATGTTCCAAGGGAGGAAGAGTGGGTAGATACACAGTCCTATTTACAGATGCATGTTTAATGGATAAGATGAAGTGCATAAAAAGCCCTACCAGGGCCCTTTTGATGGTGTAAAGGCTGAGCAATAATATTATGTTTTAACATCAATCAGGTTGGGAAGGGTGACCTAGGATCTGATTAGTTGTGTTGTTGTTGTTGACCTGTGCATTATTAGTATTATCTACAAATAAATGATTCTCCAACAAAACCTGTCTAAGTGGTAATACTGTATCCTAAGTGATCATAAAGAAAGCTTGACTTTGAGTTTATAGTGCAGGGATCATCGACTAGATTCAGCCGTGGGCTGATTTTTTCTTGAGCGGATGGTCAGAGGGCAAGAACATAATTACAAATAATTAGTAGACTGCAAATTGACCGCAAGAAGCCCCAGGGGTCGGGTTAGAGTTCAGAAATTAGCATTTCAAAACATACACCATCAAGAAATCTGTGTTTTAAAACCATTTCACCTGCGTTTTATATTGAAAGTCAACAGTGTTTTTTTCCTTCACAGAAAATACATTAGTGCAACACATTCGTCAGAAAACAGCTTCATTTTCATCAGATGATAACAGAAGTGCAATGCTATTTGGCTAGCAACCACACAAGTAAATGAGCTTAAAATGAAAAAGCAAGATCGTTTTTGCAAAAACGATGCATGGCCATCATATATTTCTAATGTTTATCTTAGAAAGAATGTAGCCAGCTACATTTTCCTAATGTTTTGTTTGAAGTTAATCTTGCATGAAAAGTACAGGAGAAAAGTAGCTACACATCAGTCAGCTACTGAAGCACAAAATTAACGTTGGTCTGTTGACGAGCAGAAATTACATTAAGAAGCATTTTACAAAACACAGCAAGATATTTCTTACGCATTTTTATTTTCTGTGTAGAAAAACTCTGAATTCTGCATTAAAGTGACCCTGAGCCCAAACATATATAATATTAGACTAAAACATAATAACTTCAAACATTGCTTCCATTTGTATACAATCACATAAACTCAGCAAAAAAATAAACGTCCTTTCACTGTCAACTGCGTTTATTTTCAGCAAACTTAATATGTGTAAATATTTGTATGAACATAACAAGATTCAACAACTGAGACATAAACTGAACAAGTTCCACAGACATGTGACTAACAGAAATTGAATAATGTGTCCCTGAACAAAGGGGGGTCAAAATCAAAAGTAACAGTCAGTATCTGGTGTGGCCACCAGCTGCATTAAGTACTGCAAGATTCTCTTCACTGACGAGGGTGATGGTCAGATTCGCGTTTATCGTCGAAGGAATGAGCCTTACACAGAGGCCTGTACTCTG